>NW_010257430.1:21420-26329 GCF_000690775.1 Eurypyga helias
GGAGCTGCCGCGCCAGACACGTGTTGCCTTTACGTAGGCCGGGAGGGCATCGTTTTGTTGCGTGAATCTCACTTTTATCCCTGTTTCTGTGGTAAAGCTTTCCTGTAGTACGGGAAATGAAAGCAGGAGATCCCCCATACTGGCCGTTCCTTACGCATCTCCATCCCTCGCTGGCAGAGTAAGCTGGACGTTTATGCAACTCTGAAGCTAAAAAGCCTATTAATCACAATTTTAAGGTGTTCTTTAATTACCCTGTAATGAAATGACACACGCAGGGCGGGAGGAAGAGTGGTACGCTTGGAGAGTCGCTCGTGCTCGTCTGTGTTTCGAATCTCCCCGGAAATCCGCGCTGATCCCTCTTACTTCTGCCGCTTAATTCTCTTCCACCACAGCTATTGCTTGTCATTTGGCTACGGTAAGGGTGCGGTTCTGAGGCAGGGAAAAGCGTGTGGGGGAAGAACCGGCCGGGTTTCCGGTTTTTCGCACCTTGTGAGCTTGTCCTGGAGCAGCAGGACTGTGAGTCTGTGTTGTGTGCTGGGAGAGGAGGACCTTGGCCCCTCTCCAAAGAGCAGACTGGGAGGTAAAGACCCAGTGGAGGGTGCACAGGGTCACGCAGCACAGTCTCGTGGGGCTGATCCAGCTCATTCCAGTCTCCCATGCCTGGGCTTCGCCCCTGAAAACGGCCTCTTGATATCAGCATGGAAACAAGGAGAGAAGCAAGAGACACAGAAGTGGGTTTGGTTTACGCTTGGAGGGAGGTGAGCTGTCAGATAAATAGCTATACGGAAAAAGAGAAGGTAGATCTTTGTGAAAGACCTCTTTGTAAAACTGTCACTTTTGTAAAGGCAGGAGGATGAAAAAGGAAATCAGGGTGGACCCCCAGCTCCTCCTTTTCCATCACGAGGAAGGTGCTCAGGGTCATGGTGGGTAGAGAAAAGCTTGGAAATAAGACACACCCACAGGATGACAAACTCCTAGGCCTTACCAATGATAGACGTCCCACGTTTAATAAAACTTGCCAGGTTCTGGAAACCTTCTGCAAGTTTTTAATACCTGAGATTATTCAGAAAACTGGGAATGTCCGTTGCCAGCGTGGAAGCAGACCACGCCGATGAGGTCCCTGTCTCTTTAGGTGGTATCAATGACTCCTCCTCTCTCTGGCGGGAGCAACGGCTGGCAGCTGGAGGTGGAGGATGCCACAATCCCATCTTCCGCACACGGTTGGTCCGGGCTGGAACGTTCTGGGTCTGAGCTCGCTGCTATTGCGAGTCTCAGCCGGGTGGGTGACGTTCCGAGTTGATCTGTTTTCAGCCCCAGACAGTTGTTAATGAAACAGTTGCTGTTTTGTTGACAGAACATTAATTACTTGATCTTAGGACTTGGTAATTGCACAGGCCCCCTCTGTATACATCACTAATTACATTAGCAATTATATGGCATTTTAAAGACAAAGAAATGACTACAGCAATTGCAGTGTCATAGGGACCCTGCTGGGAAATTCCAATCAAGTCCCGGCAACCTCAGCGAAGTGCTGAGCTAAATCCTTCCCCATCCCAGTCCTGCGGAAATATCCGCCTGGTTTGGTGTCTCGCCACAGCTGCTTGAGCCAACCAGTCTCGAGGAGAGTCGGGGGGCTTGAATTTCTCAGCGAGGTTAGTTACACCCTCCGCACTGGGCTGAAGCATTCTCAAAAGCCAACTTGCTGTCGGAAGTGCTTCTTTCTGCTGTCAGCTCTGTTCATCCTCGAAATAATTAAGGCTCATATCTTAAACCACTAATGACTTAGATTTAGAATAATCCCAATTACAAACGTACTCATCGATGCCTTTCGGAAAAGCTGCGGCGCGTTTTTAAGGATGTTCCTTTGCAAATCAATAGACCAGAAAGTTACTTAAGAAGCTGAAACTCCTGTGCCCCCAGAAGTTGGAGTTTGGGAAAAGCCCCTCAAAACTGGACTGGCTGTCAGCGTGTCTGTGAGACGGCCGTTAATTTGGAACGTGATGCGATGTGTAGCGGCTCCGAAGAGCTGTAAAAACCCTTAATGTAAAGAAGCCCCCTCACAGGATGCAAGTCGCGTGCAGGAGGACGCCCTGTCCCCGCCCCCATGGAACGCAGACGGGATCCAATGCTTGGGTGTGTTTTCCACTTACTGTGTACTGTGCCAGGGGGGACAGTGATTAAACGAGCAGACCTGGAGGTGGCATGAGTGGGCACAGCGCCACCGACTCTGGTGTAGGGTAGGTGAGGGTCCGGCCCGTGTGTTGTCAGGCTTTGGGCTTGCAAACAGGGCGAGGTGGTGGTACTGCCGACAGACCATCGTGCTTCTGCTCGCTTCAGGCCCCCGTTCCGCTCGTCCTTCCCCGTTTGAGTGCTGTTGCCACATGCAATTTCGGTCCAGTTCTACCCAGCGTCATTCGTTAAAACCTCGATCCACTGTTAATTAGGGCGGCTGTGACGCTGGCACTGATGACAGCTACCACCTCCTCGTTACAGGGTGGTTAGTACCTCGTACCCAAGAGCGGGTAGCGACAGCCCCCATGTCCAGGCGGGGCTGGGTTTGGGAGCACAGGCAGAACCGGAGCGGGATGTTCCCCCAGGTACGCACTATAAACCCTGCGGAAGACCATCAGGAAAACAGCGTGCTCCATCCGCATCCCCCCGGGAACGGAGCTGCGGATGGACAGGTTCGTGCTTTGTCCTTCCTGGGGCTGCACAAACACAGAGGCAGGACAGCAGATCTGATTGCCCCCTCCCCTTGTTGTGCTTCCCCCAACCCCCTTGTATTGCCCCCGTGGGGCAGCATTTTGGTGCCTTCCACCTTGGGAGGGGGAAGAGTTGGGTTTCCGGCTGCCCCTCACCTCCACTGATGTTTGCTCCACGCTGCCACGGCCCCCAGCCGCCTGCTGAGCCCCCTGCACGCGAGTTAAGGAGACATTCCCGCCCAGATAACGGGGCGCGATGACAGCCTCGGCAGCTGCGGGTTGGCACCCAAAGACATTTCCCCCCGTGACAGCTCCCCAGCTGCCCTGTGTGAGGGGCTGCCTGAGGGGCTGTCGGCTCACTGCGTATTGAAGTGAAATTCCTTAAGGAACAGCCACCTAGGAGAGACCTGCAAAGGGAAAATGTGCTTTCCTAGGCCTTCCCTAACCAGGGCATCGTGCAGGTGGCAGCGTGGCCGTGCCCGACTGATGTCGGCTCTCACCGACCGTTTGGAAGCTCTTCTTCCCAGAGAACGGCAGCGGTCGTACAGGGAAGGATGAACAACCGGATCTTTGTGTAAAACCTGGGAATTAAGGATGTAAGAGGGTTGCAGAGCTCTAGCCTTTATTGGTCTTAACGTGGGCCAAGAAAAAGCTTTTCACGCTGGCTTTTAAGTATGGAGCAGGGCTGATAAATTGGATCAGCATGACAACGGAACTGATCCTAGGGGTTTCGGGGGTTTTTAAGAGAGATTCCCTTTTGGGACAGATAGTCCTTGACGGTGCCATCTGAGCTGCTTGGGGCTGAAGGGAGCTGCTTGTAGGCTGCTTTGATTTGGTTTGATGGGGGCCTACAAGGAAGCTGGGGGGGACTTTTTACAAGGGCAGGGAGTGACAGGACAAGGGGTAACAGGTTTAAATTGAAAGTGGGGAGGGTTAGATTGGATATCAGGAAGGAATCCTTCCCGCAGAGGGTGGGGAGGCACTGGGACAGGTTGCCCAGGGAAGCTGTGGATGCCCCATCCCTGGGAGTGTCCAAGGCCAGGCTGGATGAGGCTGGGAGCAACCTGGTCTAGTGGAAGGTGTCCCTGCCCATGGCAGGGGGGTTGGCTGGCATTTGCTCAGACTACAGGGCAGCTCTGAAGGTGATAATGGATAACGTCACGGGCACACACGGGGTATTTGTACCTCATCAAGCCCCTAAGAGCGGTAACGACCCAGTAGTGGAGCGCAGCAGCTCTCCGGGCTTTCAAGGGCGTAGCAAGCGCGGCATCGCCCGAACACGACGGTCGGTCACCGCTAGCGACTGAGCGGCTCTTCCAGAGCAGCTGTTCGTTTTATCCCTAAAACCGTCGCTTAATACCCTGCTGGGGTCTCCCAGGGGGAGCAACAAGCCGAATCAGACGTTAAGTAGAACTGGCCTCTGAAACGAGACGGAGGAGGTTTCATGAGGGCAGGGGACCCCTTCGGTTTCACTCTCGGAGGAAGGTCACCCACTAACCGCGTGTTACCCCCGGATGAGGAATTGAAGCTCGTTACCAAAACTCCTGTTTTCTTCTCAGCTTTTGGTTGATAGCGCCTAATGTTTTCAGATGCTTTTGCTGACACCTGGCAGCAGCTGAAACACTGACTCATGTTCTCTCTTCTGGTAATCAGAAGATGCCAATGAAAGTACCTTTCATCATCAAAGAGAATTTACATTAGTTTGAGCCTTTCCAGGGATCTTCACACCAGGAAAGGGAATAATCCTGGTTTAGTTAGTTACCGTTTTCCAAGATGCTTTGCAGCACTCTGGTTTGTTCTGATCAAATTTACTCTTTTGGTCGCGTCTCTGGCAAAGGGAAGAGCAATTCCCCACCTTACGTGTGCTCGACTGGGCGTTGTGCTCCCGAGAGCAGGCAGACGGGAGTGCCAGTGGGGCCTCGGCCGCCTGGGCTCACGCGTTCTGCGTCCCAGTGCCGAGTCAGCGTGAGTCCTCCTGCAGCCAAAGCATCGCTTGCGCCGAGCCGTGCGCAGACGGTGCCCAGGACAGCGCCACGCAACGACCCCACACTGGGGCCAGCAGCCAAAGCCCGAGGAAAAGCCGGTAGCGGTCAGCCAGGTTTTGGTTTTGTGCTGTGACCACTTGTTTCCAACCTGGGAACTCCGGCCATCCTGCCTTTTGCCGTCATTCCTCCCCCAGCAAGGACTAAACCCCCTCAGAGGCGCTG
>NW_010257431.1:0-10085 GCF_000690775.1 Eurypyga helias
TCTATGATTCTATGATTCTATTACTCTGTGATAATATTAACAATACTACTAATAATATGTAATGAAAATACTGGAAATTAAAAAAAATATACAGTTGTTCACCACTCACAAACAGGTACTCAGCAAGGCCCTGAGTAGTGCAAGTCAGAGCCCTAGAGCCTGAAAGGAATTGCAGCAGAGTCCAAGTGAGCCCCACGAATGAGAGAGGCACCAAGCAAGAAAAAATAACGAGCCAACCAATTCACAATAATGGCCCCTGGCCCGCCACAAATTTCTATGTGGAGCATGACCTATTATGGATTGAAATACCCCTCTGGTCAGTTATAGTCAGCTGTCTGGATTGTGTCCCCTTCCCACTGCTTATAGCTAAAATAGGTGGGAACACAGGTGCAGTATCAGAAGCTGCAAAAGTCCTTGACTTGGTACAAACACTCTTTAGCAACAACTAAAACCACCAATATTATCAGTATTCTTCTCAGCGCAAATCCAAAACAGAGCCTCATGCCAGCTACCATGAGAAAACTAATTTTGTCCCAACTAAAAACAGCATTTTGTAAAACCAAATTAAGTAATTGATCTCATAAACAATTTTACTATGTTTTACTGACAACTTACTCAAAGTATGGAATATCAATAGTTAGGTTTCTTTCTTCAGCATTAGAGTATGAACTTCTTGAAACTCACATTATTTAGAAAAAGAGGAAAAAAAAATATTTTTACCACTCTCTTGATATGAAGGCCCACTGGGCACTGGGGAATTGATACACATTTGATCAGTAGCAAAGTACTAACTCACATAGTTGGTAATTTGGTCATGCTGTATTAGAAAAGCAAGGCTAGTCTGGTTTTATCTTTATCATTAGATTAGAAACAGATTGAGTGGATTTCTTATTTTCCTTCCTTGGGATTTCTTCTACAGAATTGAAATACAGTAAACTGCAGTGCATTGAGAGGTCAAAAGTGAAAATAAACATGTGTGCAAGCATACCTGAGTATAATGTTTCCACTTGTTGTTTTCCCCAGTAAACGGAACGGTGCTGAGGGGGATGGGGATGGGGAAGGCAGTCATTGCAACAGCATAACTTTGCAGAATTGAGCCTTTAAACTTCAGAAGAAAAATGTGTATGATATAAAAAGTCATGGTGGTGACACTAGAATTATCTGTAACAATTTAGGTTAGAGTGGTATCTTCCTGAGGCAACAAGCTGTTTGTACCAGCTCTTGTCAAAAATCAGAATTCATTTGTACATTCTCAATTGGTGACACATATTAAAGTTTCATTTTATTCTTTGTACTTAAATTGCATTTTGCCTAGGGCAGTCATTTAAGATAGAGTTCATTAAAGGATGTTATTCCATTATAGGTTTTGTATGGAGAGAGTAAAAAAAGCTATGCTATGAAGTGAAATACTTTGATACGTAATTTATTTTGACAACTATATTGTTATAACAGCAAGGTAAGGAAAGCTATTTTAAAAGGATTTACACATAAATTATTTTTTCCAATTGTATTACAACAAAGAGGAAATATCTGAAAATAGTTTGTTCCATCATACATCAAAACAATTAGTATAACACTATACATTTTTCTAAAATTTTTCAATTCCACTGGATCACCTTTTGATTCACATTATTTTTAAATATCCAGTTAAATTTTTTCAGCTTTAAAGGCTTAGGAAGGTTAAAGTTAACTATATATTTTGAAATTGTAAAATCTCTTAAATTTTGTCAAAATTGATGTGTAGATAAAGCAATATATTCAAAGGAAATAAATATATGAAATGGTTCCTAAACACAGAAATTTGAGGTTCGTGAAGGAAGCTGGCTTTAATTTTTAAGATGTAAAATCTCCTACAGCTTGTATAATTTGATTCTTAATGATGTGAACAACCATTGTGAGGTTACACTCCATTCACCACATTGAAATGTGGAATTAAATGCCAATATGAAAAGCTTCAATGCTAAATTCCATTTGGGAATTCAAGAATAGCAATATAGTCTGAGATTTATTTTGAGCCTTTTTAATTATTAATGAGCTTTGAAATAATTTTTTTTAGTTGTTTTGCCTAAAATCTCTGAACTGATAGACTGGTAGGCAATTTGATAGACCCAGCAGCTATCATATTGGAGAAAAATGAAAAGACTACAATCCTAGGTATCATAACTTCAAGAGAGAGATATTAGAGAGACCCTGAGGGAAGAAATAACTCTTCACTAGCAATCGGGCCTAGTTCAAAGTGTTAGAGTTCCAAAGCTGCTCTGAAACAATGACCACAATATATGTGAGATAAACATTTCTCAGTGACAAAAAGACAAAAAAAGCAACAAAAAATAAGGGTAAAGGTCATATCTGAATGGTTAGCGGTTTTCAGCACATCACTCAAAAGTAGAGGTTGAGAGCGCTGGCCTTGCTTAATCAGAAGATATTAAGTGGTACACTTAGCAGCCTATGGCTACATGAGGTGGGATTACAAGAACAGTACAATTTTAGTGAGTGGCAACAGCCACAGGTTGCAGTTTGGGAAGCTCAGGTTATCTGTTATGAAAAGACATTTTTATTGGGGTGGTAGTTCATCACTGAAACCAGGTGACACAATGTAGTCTAGAATCTGTATCCTTTGAGGTTTTTAAGACTCTGCTAGCCAAAGTCACAGTGACCAGATTTCATGTTGGCAACAATTTCAGGCTGGACATCGGATCAGATTACTTCCAAAGATTTCTTCCAGGCAATATTGCTGTGATTCAGTGAAGGGAAGGAAACCAAACTAAAACAACATAAGCCATGAATGGAAGACTTAGATGTAAAACAAACCAAAGAAGACATCCCTCCCTACATTGCCCTGGTCCTGGCCTAAGAGGAATTTTTAGGAACAAATTCTAGAAATCACTGACAGTGATAAGAATGTAGCTTTGTAAATATGTGTTTGGCCATGACTAGTAAAAGCACCCAGGCCTTGTACTGATCAGACAGTGGAGGATCTCAGGGATGGTCTGAGCTTCCCTTGGTCTGAACTGGTTTTATGTTGTTTGAACAGCTGGCTTGTGGTCAACTGACCACTGAGGCCAGCATTTTCAATATTTGACATATAAACCTGTAAGATCCTTAAACTATTTCTTTTGAAGCCCAAAAAGGTGATGGAGAAAAGCAAGTAACAGCAGTAGCAATTCTGTATCTGTGCTGGGTTGTAGGCATTGATTTTCACACCCTGTCTGTCTCTTCTACACAGAATGCCCAGTGGAGTAACACTATCATTAAAATCATTAACTTCTGTAAAATCCACCAGGATTATCTTTTATTTTTAAGGAATTCCACTTTTTCCTGGCAATTTGACACCAGTCATTGCATCCCTTTAGCACTGATTCTTGCTTACTAGGTTAACAATTACCAAGGTAAGAAAAGCATTATTATAATTACATTTGCTACTCCCTTTCCTATTACTGAAGATCTTGTTTGCTCTCAGTTAACCCATGGGTCAATGGCTTTAGACAGGAAGCATGAAGCCTCAGTTTGAACATATTATGTGACAAAATTGTTCATTTGAATGAACAGACAGAATCTCAGACTCAGTGCAAGCAGTTAGTAAAAAGTGACTACGTAGACTGTCCATCTGGCTGGAAACAAAAAGTGAACCTTGTGACAGCATTTATACCTAGATTAAATCCAGAAGGACTTCCTTTGTACTGTATTAGGTAATAACTATCAGTTTTAAATATATACATAAATAAAGTCATAACCAGTGTGTTTAAAACCACTCAGCCTGTGTTGTTTCCTCTAAGCAGAGTACCATCATTTCAATGATAAAATTATATAGCACTTCAAGCAAGAAATAAAATTTTCCATTCAACTGCCACTGTGCATAATAAGGTGATTGAATATCTTTTGATGGAAGCCACCAAATGGCAAGAATGAAAAGCTTTACACAGTCATAGAGGTACCATTTCTATCTATGGCAAAAGACAGGATTTTCAGCACTACTGAGTAAAATGCAGCTGAGAAAGTTCATTGAACAATCTACTCAAATACTGTCGTGGTGCACCAAAATCAAGGAATGGTTAGACACCTAAATCAGCTTACAGATCTAATCAGGAGCTTCTGCTATTGGAAGATGCTTTTCTCACCAAAATATTTCTCATCATTTGGCAGCTCCAATATACATAGAAAAGGTGCTGTGAGAATCTGATGAATTTTCAATAGGGAAAGGATAAAAACTTTAGAAACTGTTTTGAGGTATATTCAGGTAGTATATATTTAGTGACAAGAAGCTTTATATTTGCACATAAAATAGCCATTAACACATACATTGAGCAATAGTCTTCAGGAGGTGCTGACAGCTAAGAAAGTGCCGGTAAACATGAGATGTTGAAACTTCTCTCTGTAAACTTATTGACTCTTTCAAATTTGAATATATTGAAAATAGTTCTTCTAGGGAGTACTCAACTGAGTCTCTAAAGTATCACAATTTTTTTCAAAACTTTTAAGACATCTGTTTCTACAGTCATCTTAGGTTGTTGTGAAACACCTAACACCAATGCCTTCACTGTAGCACCCACACTTGGTGTTCTTTCAGAGTCTCCAATCTTTGCTCTTGGGTGCATCATCATTTCCTCAGTCATCTAGTCCATGTGATTAATTTGTGTGTTTGTTCGTCTAGTCTTTAAATTTCAGTGTCTCTAGGAAACTTCAGGTTTTTTGGAGTATAGTGCCAAATGTTTTGTATATGTCAACCAGAAGTCCCAATGACTCTGCTTATGTCTGTGGGGCACTTTGAGATTCACTGCAACACTAATGACCATGCTTCATCCTGGTAGATTCAGCCAGAGGAATAAGGAGGATTTATTCTCCTGCTCTTCTGCCCTAAGAGGCCTTTCCTTTGAATCTCACCAAGGGTCCCTCATAGCCTAAAATGAGTTGACTCCAAAACTATTTTTTGTTACATTTATTGAGAAAGGTGTATTTTGACAATCTTATCTTTATATATGTATGTCTTCAGATAGTCTGTCCTATCAAAAAAATCTAATTTTATTATTTTAATAAAATTTAATTATTTATTACCCAAACAGGGAACCAAAAATTAAAAACTCTCAGAAAGGAAAACAATTAGGAAGGATCTTTTTTCCAGAAAAAAAAAAACAACACACCAAAACCCAAACAAAAAGGAAAAAAACCACTTGTCCCATATCCTACAAGTCCTACCTCACTTACTTAGATACTTGTATGTAGGAACCTTAGTGAATAGAGGTTATGATTTAACTCCAACAGGCAGCCAAGCCTGACACATCCACTTTCTCAATCCCCCTCAGTGGGATGAGGGAGGAAATTGAAAGGGTAAAAATGAGAAAAATCATAAGTTGAGATAAAGATAATTTAAGAGGTAAAGCAAAAGCTTTCCCAGCTATGTCTTCTCCCAGATTCTTGTGCACACTCAGATTACTCACTGGTGGGGCAGTGTGAGAAGCAGAAAAGGCTTTAATATTGTGTAAGCACTGCCCAACAATAACTAAAACATCACTGTATTTAGTTATGAAAAACATCCAAAAACTAGCTCCATACAAGCTACTATGAAGAAATTTAACTCTGTCACAGAAATATTTATTAATATGACCAAAATAAAATATTTCATATGTGTGTACTATATATCTCAGAAGTTTTTTTGCTAAATATGTTTCAGTCAGCCATGTAAATAAATTCCAAGAATTCTTTGAAAACAAACTAAGAAGCACTGGTCTTATATTAATACTATGAAAAGCTGAATATGGACTTAGGAAAACTTTATTCTAAATACAGGACATGATATCTCACAGTATCTTGGATAAAAAAATTTTGTTAAAGATTAATACTGCAATATTAATCTGGGTTTTTTCTCTTGTGTGGAAGTAATAACAAAAATTTAACACACACAACCCTCCAAATTAAAGAAAAAATGTTTTCTCTGAAGATAAAATGCCTCAAGCTGGCAGTGCTTGAAACATTCTGAAAAATAACAAATGAAAACTGATAGTTAATGTAAAGAAAGGAGGCCAATGTGGTCTATGTAATTTCTTTTTTGCTGATTTGTACAGAAGCAAACATCAGTCTGTAATGATGCATTATGACACAAAATAATGGGGGATGAGAAAGATATAGGCATTAAATGCTGGGCTAGAAATCTTCCTGCAGCACTACCAGAAGATTCAAAGCTGCTTACTGACTTCTTTTGCTACAATAAGCATGAACCAGCTTAACAGATCAATTGACAGTGTTATTGAATATGGAAATTATAAAGTAATATTTATTAGCACCATGAAGAATCCTGAGGTAAATGACAAATTAATATATACAAGTGCTGCAGAAATCAGCAGATTTATTTGCATAAGTATGCTATATTTGTGAGTAAGAAATGTAAGTAAAAATATATCAAAACCAACTAATCCCCAAAGCCAAAAATAACTTCAATTTAACAGATTTTTAATCTATGTAGCCATTAATTAAAATTTTTCCAAGAACTTTCAATAGAAATTTTGTCACAATTAGAAGTATAAATGAGGTGGATATGTTCCTAAAAGTCCTTCTTTGTATTCTTTTAAATTATATTTTACAAGTCTGTGGAAGTGACATATAAAATAATATTTTCCTAGAGAAATAGTTTCTTTTCATTACTTGGAGGAGATAGTTAAGGACATACTTTGCATTTTTTTCAAGTAACAGAAAATACTAGGGATTTGCATCATTTGGTTACTTGGATTCAGCTCTTAAATCTCTCTCATCTACACATTAAGATGTATATGATTATTAAAGAACAGTTAGCAGTTTGGGTACTTTCTATATACATATATGCTATATACATATAGGAACTACCCAGATCAGCCACGGTAATAGCATGAGAAGCAGGATATCTTCCTATATGCATAGAGCTCATAGGAACTTTCCTTTTATATCTTCAGCTCCCAGCTCAAAGGATGGTCACCCAGCACCGGCTGGTGAGGACTGAATCTGGTTTTTCATATCTCCACAGATGGAGAATCCACATCCTCTCTGAGGAACATGGGCAAATATGGGGGATTTTTTTTGTTTGGTTTGGGGTATTTTACATTTAAGTGGAATTTACTGTGTTTCAGTTTGTGCCCATTGCCTCTTGACCTGTCACTGAACACCACTGAGAAGGGTTTGGCTCCATCTTCCTTACTCCTTCCCATCAGGCATTTGTACAAATTGACAGTATCCCCCTCTAAGCCTTTTCTAGGCTAAACACGCCCAACTCTTTCCTGGAGATGCCTGAATACCTGCCAGATGATAGGAAGTAGTGAATTAATTGCTTGTTTTGCTTTTGTGTGGCTTTTGTTTTACCTATTTAACTGCCTTTATCCTAACTCAGAATTCTCTCACTTTTCACACCAGGGGGGAGTGAGCAAGCAGCTGTGTGGTACTTAGTTGCCTACTGGAGTGAAACACAACGTTAAGTAGTGAAGTCTTAAATGAAGAGGCTGAGTTAGAACATACTGTACTAGCTTGCAATCAGTGAAATTCTCAAAGGCTATCATTACAGTTTTATTCTCAGTAATATCATGATCCTCACAGATCCTCATCAATATCTGAATTACACTTGCTATAGGTGCTCCGATTCCACATTCCTTGTTTTATCCATTTGGTTTTGGGTTGCAACAAGCGAGACACACTCAAGTGAGTGCTTCCTGGAAGTAATTTTTTTTTTTTTTTTTCCAAATAAGAATAGCTGTGAGGAATTTATTGAGGTGCAGATCTCATATTAACCTGTCATTATCTTTTGATGTCATATAAAAAAATCCTAAAGCCTGAATTATTTACTGAGTCCTAATACAAATACTCCAGAATGTAGAGTCTTTTTACTAAGAGACTGGCATTCATGAAATTGCATATCATTCAACTAAGCAAAGCATTTTGTTTCAGAAAGAAATGAATGAAATATGCTGTCTAAAGTTGGAAAGAAATCAGAATGATGAAGATATCTTTGTTTAGGTGTCTGTAGGGAACAATCGCAATAAACAAAATATTAGAACAAACACCACATACAATATAAGTATTTTATTTTAGAGATACAGTAATAAAGGCAACATGCATAATCAAATTCTCATCTACTTTAAATGAAATACATGTTGAAGTTACACTGGTTTGGATCAGATTTACAGGTTCAATTTTTCTGGTGGTCTAAATAAATTCATTCCTAATCCAGACATAATTGATATTCAATGGTTAGAATTTAATTTTAAAGCTTATTTCAAGAGTCCATTTTTAATGAAGATGAAAGTTACAATTTAATAATCTTGAATTACAAGAATAAATGAGAAAATGAATGGATGCCTAGAGTTTTCATGCTTCACCAGATACAGGTTATGGTGATAAAGGCTACCTGTAGTGGAAATAAACCAAAGTAATTGTGAAATCATTGACAGTTTAAGGGAGAAAAAAGACTATAATTAAAGGCTTTTCATATGCCTTTGATATCTGCATTGATTACCTATCAAAAACACTACAAAGTACTTGGGAGAAGGAGGAAGGAGACTTGTTTTCTTCCTGGTTTTGATTCATGAAAGTGGTTCCCTAGGAGTCAAGAATTCAGATACTATATTCAGCAGCAGACATCACTCCATCACTACGGTTGCTTACACCTCAAAATTTTAAGTTAAGTAAAATAGATTTTCAGTGTGTTCAGTAATGGTTTTGCACAGATAAAAATTCAGTTTACATGCAAAAGGAAGCCCAGGAAATTAATTAATAAGAATGAAAAAATAATAATTTTTATTTTATAATGAATTCCTTATATATAACTCAAGTTTGAAAATATACATGTAGGAAAAGATTACTAGATTACAGAAAAAATAATACCCTTTAAAACTCTCACACTTATTTGCCTACAGAGCATCAAGGTTCTTAATTTGGTAATAAATTGACTATGTAAGTAATCAGTGTAATAGCAAAAGGATTCTAAGTAGGTTCATGGACAGAATACAATTCATAAAGTAAATACGTTTGTAAGCTTCTATTCTGATACTTACAGGCACTTGGGGTAAGATCACACTTTAAAGAACCCATTTGTCTGTAGACATTTAATTTCTGCCACACACTAATCACGATGTTGATTATAAAATTCAGATTATAACTTTCTTTTTTTGTTGTTATTTTCATAGGTCCAGATAAAATAAAATATTGTGAGCTGAAATGCGAGAAAAACTTTTTTT
Organism: Eurypyga helias; assembly: GCF_000690775.1. Lineage (NCBI taxonomy): Eukaryota > Metazoa > Chordata > Aves > Eurypygiformes > Eurypygidae > Eurypyga > Eurypyga helias. Next base: position 9,192 of record NW_010257431.1, read on the forward strand.
GAATACACAGGTTTTATTTGTCGTGAAATAAAAGGGCAGATGAGTGGTTTAGACTGCTTAAAAGAACAGCATCACAAGTATTAGGGGAAAAGCTATTATTTTTAATATGAGAATTTAATATTTGTGAGAAGCACAGTGACTGTCATGGTGGACCCCCTTGCTTTCTACATGCCTCAAAAAAGAAATCTAGGGTTGGCTGAATCCACTCCTAGTCCCAGGCCTGGTCCAAGATTTATGACTAAAGAAGTGGGAAAAAGCATCACAGTGTGTTGGTTATTGTGCTTTGTACAAAACCATTCAATAATAACAATTTGGATTAGTAGCAATTCAAAGTTCATTAGCACTCTTCAGATATATCACACAACTAGATTGTATAATTCCCCAGCAGAATTTAACTCTCAGTAAATCAATACAGTAAGTAAATCAAAGACGTAAAGTTACTGATACAGGGTTGTATGCACACACACATAGATATAGAGATAGATATACACATATATATAATGGTACCTGTTACAATTTCCTCTTGAGTTCGGTGAAAATATTCACATAGGATGTCAGAGCAACTCTCAAAGGGTGAAGAGTTGAGTCTCAAGAATGTTTTCAGCCCAGGTTGCATCAACAGTTCTCTGCTTTCACAAATTTGAAAGTCGGTTGTCGTGGTTTAACTCCGGCTAGCAAAACACCACGAAGCCGCTCTCACAAATCCCCCTCCCCTCCTCCAGTAGAGGGGATGAATTGGAGGAAAAAAGAAATAAGGAAGCTCGTAAAATTGAGATAAGAACTATTTACTAATTAAATCTAACTTAATATATACAAGTACTACTAATAACAAATTAAACATAAAATAAAACGTTGCTGATATATGATATGAGCAACATAAAATAAAACATATGA
>NW_010257432.1:0-4370 GCF_000690775.1 Eurypyga helias
CGGGCCCCTCGGACACCCCGGGCCCTGCTTACGTGCCCGAAGGGGCCGGCGGTTGGCTGCGTGGCCCTTCAGGGGTTGTAACGGCACTTGGCTGCGTTACGCTGCCGTCGCCGGAAGGTAGAAAGAAGGTGGTTTGTTGGTTTTTTCCCGGTGCGGGTAAGCCCTCGTGAGTAAAAGTACTCAGTCTACAAGTACTCTTAGGAACAGAGGTGTAAGTACTTATACACTGTAACAAAGTGCTGTTAAGGCATCTTTTTGGCTTAAAATGTTGCGTGTTGTGATTTAAAAAAAAAACACCCAACAAACTCAAAACTTAATTAAGGACGGACAAAACACAGGTAAAACCTATGGATTCCAGCAGAAGCGGTTTGTTCCCTGATACCTGGTCTTTTGAGGGAGGAGGAGGCTCCTGAGCTGGGAACACGGCCCATGGGTTGGGTGGTTAGTGCAGAGGGTCCCCAGCCCAAGCTGGCCTCTGCTGCCTGCGGTGCCGGGTGCCCGCGCTCCGACAAGCAGTCTCGCAGGCGTGGGGGGCAGGTTGCCGTTGGGAACACGGGCTGTTCCTTGTCCTGAGAACAAAATGCCTTTTTGCAGACCTCAGAGTATTTTGGAAGTATTCGGTATGGAACGTTTGTGGTGATGTACCAGCAAGTTTGTGAAGTGCCTGCGAGGTGTCTCCTTCAAAACCGGTACCAGGAGCTGCTGTGTAGGTGTGTCAGATCGATAGTCCGAAAGCAATCCCTGGTTTGAGTGAGCTGGCTGTTGTACAGTGCCTCCACCTCGACCCGGCTGGGGCCTGCCCGCAGGCACCTGGTGCAAAGCGCAGGTGAAACGTCTTCTGTGACTCTCCACTTTGCCCCTGTGCACTGCGTGATCCACACACAGACGGGGCGGAAGGCAGGGGACCCAGAAGAGAAGGAAGCGAGGAGCGAGATCGAAGGTTCTTGATAGTACTCTCCACTTTGGACATTCACCATTTGCAAAAAAAGCTTTTCCAACAGTTCCAAAGAAACGCTGTGCCAGACTGTCCCCAGATAACAGTAGTGCCAAGTCAGGCTTCAGCCTGGGGCTATGCTATTTTGTGACTCTGGTGGGAATATTGTACATAGGATGGGCTGAAGATACACGTGGAACGGTGTATTTCAGGAAAGTTAGCGTCCTTTATTAGGGCAACTCGTATTCTTGGGAAAAGCTGTGGGAAGCTTTCAGACTTGGTCCTAAGTGTTTGCATTTCTCTCTTTGTCAGATGCTGGTTTAAAGGCAGGTGTCATCAGTGCGGTGTGAGTAGTAACAAAGCATAACTGCTGCCTGTACAATGCGGTAAACCGTGGCACGTGGATGTGTCGGGGGTTGATGCCTAAAGCCAAGCATACAGGGAAGTGGTTTGGTTTTTACACGTACCCGTCGGTTGTTGCGCAGGATCTAGTCTGCTCTGGAAAGTGTGCCGTGGTACGTCCAGCTTGCTTTCGCCTTTGGGACTTGGGAAATGTGGGAATTCTTACAGGGGGATAAGTCTCATTAGTTCATCAAGCACGTCCCTTCACCCCGGGCAGTAGCTGTGAAAACACGCCGCGGAGGGCAGTGGCGTGGAGTCGGGGAGGTGGGCAGCTGAAGCTGGGTGTCCAGGCACCGTGGCAGCGCAGGGCCTGGCCTCGCACAGTGCTCCCACGGTGAGAAACGCACCCGGTGTTCCGTGCTCGCCCGGGGGGCCGGCTGCCCTGAGCCGTGGTGGTGGTCATCACTGTCATCTTTATTGTCACAGAGCTCCCCAATGATCACCATCCCCTCCCCCCTTTTTTTTCTATGACTCTGCCAGAAAAACTAGTACTAGTTTTACGTTCTTTGGTCTGTCTCGTGGGTATTTTCTCTTCGTGTTAAGCCTTACCAGCGCTAGAATTTTTTTTAAGTGGTTTGTCAGGCTGCTTTTCTAGCAGTGAGCTATGATGGCTGAAAATCCTTCTGGTGGTAGTGTACTGCCTTACTCTCCCTTTCAAGTTTCTCTGTTTTGCTCTATAGCTTTATTTTTTGCTGTCCTTTCTGGCTCTCCGTTTTGTCTCTGTACTTTGTCTTCGCTGCTGCCAGTACAAGCTGGTCGCTAGTAGTCAATCCCCTTTCCTTTGGCACTTTTCTCTGAAGCCCCTCTCTCTTCCTAGCATTTTTCCAATGGTGGCAGCAGGTGAAGGAAAAAAACCCTGAGTTAGGAATGATGGATGTGGCCTCTGCCCTGTGCAGCAGCAAGTCAGCTGCCAGGGAGGTCCCCCCGTTCCCGTCAGCTCAGTGCTCTGGCCATCTGTAGAAAATCCTGTTCTTTAAGAAGTGGTTTGTAAGCGGGATACAGCTGGAGGGCTGGTGGGACGCCCTCCCAACGAGCGCACCCAGGCACAGGAGTGCTTCCATGCCTGAGCTGCTCCCTTGTCCCCTGCCATCACGCTTGCCTCCTTTCTTTAGCGGAGAGCTCGTTCTTTGTTTTTTTTCCTGGAAGAACTCTGGTTCTGAGAAGTAGAGAACTCGGTGCTTGAGCCTCAGCAAGGCATGTTGTACAGCATTACGTGGGTCACATCCTTAGCGTCTTTCTTGCATTGGATATGAATCTGCGCGATGCTGAGCTCTGACCTGGTGAGTGCTGCTCCGGGGAAGTCCCCGCGAAAGCCTGCGGTATGCCTGGCGGGTCACGTTGGCAGGGCAGATGGCAGTAGGTCTTGTACAACCTGAGAAGAAATTAACACAGTAAATCTGCACCTCACTAAGTCCTGGTGTTTTTGTTAGCTAGGAGAAAGGGTTTGTAAGGTGGTTTTGAGAGGAGAAGTACAATGGCTGCGGGGAATGTGGCTTAGACTTCTAATGAAAGGACAATCAGGAGAGATTCTTGTGGTAGTTGTGAATCCTTATGAATTAATTACACAAAATAGCGTTTGCTTAGCACACCCTCATTTTTACTTTTAAAGGAAGTTCTTAGTTTAGAAGGCGAATGACCGTCTCCTCATGTTCTGGGCCAAAATCTAATCCTGTAAACAAATTTCCATTATCTGTGTCCTTCTTTGCTCCCCCTGCTTCTGCCTCTAGTACTGAGGACAGCTTGTTCGAAGCGTACGGGTCTGTTTTGTGTCGTGGCGTTGAGAGTTTTGACCGTTTCACACTTGCCCCATTTACCTTGGTTTATTCATAACTGTGTCATTGGTGAAACGGGGAATGGAAGTCGATGTCCTGCGTGCTGGAGGGTCGGAATCGTGTGATTCACCCAGCTAAAAACCAGGACAATACGTCTGACGTGGTCGATGTCGCCACATCTGATGATGTGTGTTGTGGAGTGACTGCAGGGAAGTGCCCCTTTGGACGTGCCCCGGGGACTTCTGTTGAGGTCGTTTTCCCCTGAAAGAGGTCCGTTTCAGGCAAACAAGGAACAGAAGGCACTTAGGGTTTTGTTGTTTAAAGCAAACCAAAAAAACATGTCTGTCTTTGTGTTGTTGATGAACAGCTTCTGATTTATGCCCTGGAAAAGGTACAACGAATGCAGGCTTTCCGGAGAGGCTTTTATAAGCCCTCCGGAGGTGTTTGCCTCGAAGAGGCTACGGCGCCAGTGAAGGGGAAAAGCAAGGGGACTGGAAAGGGAACGCTTAGCCATACGTTTTAGAAAATGTCTAGTAGTACAGCTGGTTCCCCTCGCAGCTTCCCTCGCTGAGGAATGGTTGGCATTTATAGATTTCCATAATTTCTCAAGCAGCTTTATTTCATGGTGAGCATAAACCAAGGCATCCAAGGAATCCTGAGCCGCTGTTTTCCACTTGTTAATGAAGTGACGAGGCTCCAGCCTGTCCCTCAGAAAGGATTCAGCAGTGTGAGCTTTTATCAGCCCAGCAGATGTCCAAAATGTTTTTTCCTGCTCAGTAGCTGGCTACTCATCCACAGATATCTCAGGAAAATGTAAAATAGGGTAATACTGGTCCAGGAAAATTTCTTCTTGAGAAAGTTCCTTTCATAAGTAGTTGTTAATGTTACGATTTTTACTTGTGTCATATATAACATTTAAATGGTTATGCTGTGAATGTTTTGAAAAGACTATATTGAGGTACATTCGGACTTCTAGGGCACACCAGCTTAGCCAAGCAGCTGGAAATCTGATCGCCATTTGTGTGAATGGAAGAAAACAAACTGTCATCCTCAGCAAGAAAAACTTGAGCTGACGTCAAGAATTGTTTTAGTATGAAGGTTCAGCACCCGGTGCTTAGTTTTTAATAGGCGTGTAAGTTGTTTGGGACTCAGAAGATCTCCTCTCCCATTTGGTGTCCCACAGATGTGGCTGGAGCTGCTAACAAGGCATCCTGTTCCAAATCTTGGCACTTGGTGAGAGTTGACTCTTTTTTTTTTTTTTT
>NW_010257433.1:0-8588 GCF_000690775.1 Eurypyga helias
TAATATTTTATTTTTATATTTTACTTTATTAATTTTATTTATTTTGTTCGTTCAAGCAGTGATTATTATATCCAGCCTTTGTCTCCCAGCTTTTTAAAATGCAGCAAGTAAAGCCAGTGGAAGTGAAAAGCCCGTTTAAAAAAAAAAAAAAAAGGAATTCATATTTGCTATAGGGAACTTGTGGTCTCACAATTCTGCCTTGTGCTCACAAGCGTTACGATTTTCCTTGCTTCCCCAGAGTCAGAAGTTTCTGGAGCTGGTGAAGACTGTGGAAAGAGCCACCTGGAAAAATCTTGGTCAGTAGATAAAATCCCTCATAAGGGCTAAAAGTTCGTACAACCGGTTTCCTACAGCGTCTTGTACTTTACAACCAATGTTGATTTGAAATTACTGCACTTAACTTTTATCTTCAACTCATTTTGTCACTTTGTCTTTCTATTTTGTTTTTCTTCCTGATCTACATTGTAAAAATATGCTTCCATTGTCTCAACATACTCCGGTTTCTTGTTACTTCTCTATTAAAACAGAATAACTTTGTTTATTCCATTCTTTGAACGGAGGATGTCTGCGCTTTGCTTTTTGGTTGGTTGGTTGGTTGTTTCGAACAGTAATTTGAAATAGAAACATTCATCCATCAGCCTGCTCAGAAATATTAACGGCTTTAATTAGCTCCGTGAAAAAGTTGTTTGCTTTTATTTACAGGAACTGTTAACTTGCACTCTGGCAATAGAGGCAGAAGACACAGAATATCTCTTTTGTGTAAAATTTAAATAATTAAAATAGAATAGTTTGCAGTTAGTTTCCACAATAACGCGTTAAACATCTGCAGTTTTGTCTCTCCAGCGGGATGCATAGCTGTGCTGAAGTCACATCCTGATAACATCTGCACGTTAGTGATAGCTGGCGTTTAGTCTTTATGGTCTGCTGATGAGAGATTCTTCAACAGCCCCTCAGTCATCAGAACCACTGTTGAAAATTTTGCTTGTGACATCCTGAAGGTGGTCTGATTTACATTTGCCGAATGTCATAATGCATGAAGATACTCCCAGTTAAGCTGAGTTTAGTCTCCTGGCCCTTTTTCACGTTGCTGCTTCGGAGTTCCCCTCACCCCCCTTTCACATGATACCGGTTTTCACTTTTTCCAAGGACTGCGGATTCAAACTGAATTTTCAGTGCTGAGATTTATTTTGTCCCAAGTTACTTCAACACCATGGATGAAGAAAAAGGCATTAAAAACAAGTTTGCTAGGAGCAGCACCTTCAGTCTTTTTTGCATGGCAACAACAGCTGCATTCACATGAAAAGGCCAGCTTGTTAAACATCATGTAACACTGAATGTACTGAATATTTTAAAGGTCAGGTATTGATGGGCACTGAGCTGCTTATGTTTCCCTAATGACCCCAATTACATCCAAGCTGAGTAAGTAGTCAATAAACAATGGCATTAACATATGTAGAAAAAGTGTTTATTTTACATTTCCAAGACAATTGGCAATCTCCTGCTTGTCATCCAAATGCAGAAGCTGAATCATGAGCTCTTTGATGAATGAGGAGAACAAGGGAGAGGTTGTGGGTCTTACGGACCTTGGGCCTGTCTGAGAAATTTCAGGTAGGCTGTCTCACACACCAGCACAAAGTGGATTTCTCCCTCTGGTTTTGCATAAGTAAAGAATCTTAAGGAGAAAAGAAAAATACTTCTACTCATAATGCCCCTCATGCAATGTAACCTGCAGCCTGTCATATATGTAGCAGGAACATATTCAAAGGATCTTTAAGGATTCAATTAAGCCTTAAATTAAAGTAAAATGCTGATGATTTGTATTGCTTACATGCTCTCCGTGCTGCTGTGGAAATTAATCATGCTTCTCACTTGTGAGCACTTTTTCTCACTCTGTGAAAAAAATTTCTAGCTATGTTAGGAAAAGTATAGCAACTTCACAATCCATTGTTTGAAGCATGCATAGACCTGTCAAATAATAAATGAAGCATCAGGAGGCCCCGTGCAACACAGCGTAAGGGGGAAAAGAGATTTATTGGAAGAAATAGTAAAATATTAACAAATAAGACAAAAGATTGCAGATTCATTCAATTTCCTTCCCAAGCTGCAGGCCAAAGCTTTAGTCTAGGTACCTCAGTCTGCCAGCTGCCTCGCACTGCAGCAATTACTGCTGAAGGATCAGCTTGACTCCTCTCCTAGCTACCAGCTAGGAATGGTGGGACAGCAGCCAGGCAGAGAGAGGCATCAAAACCACAGGGTCCCCAGCGAGGAGGAGCTGGTAAATGCCCCTTCAACCCTCCCCATGCAGCCTCCGTGCAAATGATGTTTTCACAGGGGTATATTGCTTCCAGAGGATGAGAAGAAGCTAATTCATTGACTATCGTTGCTTTGCAGACTGGTAGTTTTTACAGGTTCTGGCTGACATCAGTTGGTCTTGGTGTTGCAGAGATCAGAAGAAGATACAGGTTTTGCACCAGAAGGTTTTCTGTAAAAATAAGCTATGGCAGAATGTAAGTATTATCCCCACTTTACAGCTCGAGAAATGAGCTCAGACAGACTAAATCTTCCATTCAACAAAGACTTAAGGCTGTGCTTAACTTTCATGGGACTACTCCAGAGTTTTAAATTAAACACCAGTTTAAGTGCATTGCTGGATCACAACCAAAGTAAGTCTATAGCAGATCCAGGGCTTGAAACGTGAGTCTCTCAGTCCCAGTCCAATGCTTTAACTCACAGCAACATCCTTCTTCAATTTAGGTCGTAATCTGATGACTTTTCGATAATAAGGAAACTTTCAAAAGGTTTATAAATACACAGAGATCAATGACATATTTGAAGATTTTCTGAACCTAGGTGCTTTGTTTTTAGATTGGAGGGGAAAAGTAAGTATTTCACATGGCATCTCTTACTGCAAGGAGAAAAAAAGGACGGCTGCGGATTAATTCTCATCCACTTTCAATGTCTGGAGAAGGTTTTCATAGGTTTGAATATTTTCTCATTTTGTTCGATTTTTTTTTCCAACAAATGGATAAGCAGAATAACATGACTTAGTGATGTTTTGTCAACATCATTTTATTTGAAGACAGCAATAAAGTGTTTCAGGATAAGAAAACAGTGTTTTAGCCTGGTTCACTGAGCAGAGTGAAGACCAACACCCTCCCTTGTACAGCCAATACAGTGTTCACTGATGGGTGGTTTCAGATCCGGAATCTCTTCAATCCGTTAGAAACCCGGACATTAGTCATCTGGTGAAGAAGTTTGAATTGTCTGTCCCATACTCAAGAAACAGGTTGAAAATTTTTTTCTCCCATTTTCTGCAAATGTATAGGTTTAGTTCATGTTTGTAGGGTTGGCTGCGAGATCATTCAGCGCTGTTAGATGTTAAATTACTTTATTTCACTTTAATGACATTTACATCATCCGTGCATCCTGAAAGATTCAGATGCTCAGTCTCAAGGCAGCCATAGACAAGTTGACTTGTGTAAGGCACAATTGTAGATAACTGTGAGGCAGACACGGGTAGTTAGAAAGGTAAGGGGGAAAGAAAACTTGTAAGGAATTGGTTACCTCTGATTTTCAGCCAGTGCTGAATGAATGGCAAATTGATTCAAGAAAGAAAGGAGTGGGCACAATAGAGAGCTGAATGTTGAAGCAAGGTCAAAGTAGGAAATCCAGACTCTTGGGGTCCTTCTGAATAATATGTCATTTCAAGTGCTACTTCTAACAGCAAGCATGAAGCTTGCTCTGAAACAGCTAATGTCCAATGAATCAGTCACCTTTTATTTAGTTTTATTGTAAACTGAGTAATTGTCCCAGTTTGGGGATTGATGCCACAAAGAATAATGAAGCTGGTCATTTTGAAAGTTCACAATTTTCATTACCATAATTGCCTTTCAATTTTGCTGCCAGTGATACATATCCCCACATTATTGTATGAGTGTGCTCTTCCATTGTTGTTTCTAGTGTTCTGGGAACAGATGGCCTTTTACAGCAGATACATTATGAACACCAGAAGAAGAAATGACTCTCCTAAAGAACATTTAATCTAATACTAAAATAATTACAGGAGCAATATAGAGAAGAAGTTTTAGATTGATATTATTCTATATAGACTTCAGGGTATTATCCAAGAGATAAAGCTTGGAAAATGACCAAAAAAACAAAGTGATGTATAACAGATACAGCTCGATACCTTGCATTAAGCACAAGTGGCAGCATGAAACAGCAAACAAAATGAGTTCTCAGGTTGGTAGAGGGATGTTGCCAGAAGCATGGCAGGAAACAAACTCATGAAGGAGAGAGAGGTGGTACGAGATTCGAGACAAGGGTGAGAAGTCTTACACATGTGGAGAAGAACAGGGAAATGAGAGTCAAGTAGTAAGAGGAAAAGTTCAACAGAAGGTAAAAAGAGGATTATTCCATTTATTTTCAGTGGAATCTATCTTCTTCTGTCCTGCTCTTGTTCTTTTCTTTTGAATTCTAGTCCGACATAGACATTTCTATTTCCTTTTCTGTTCTGACAGCCTAAAGACACTCCTTCAACATCGGGCCCCACACAGAAAGACAATGTTCAAGGTATTGCTGAAAACCACCCACCCAACCTCTTTGTTGTTATTCCCCTTCTCTCTGCAAGCGTTTCTTGGCTTGCACTTAGAATAAGGTATATCTGAGTACCTTAGACGTAGAAGTTGGGGTATAAACAAACTCCCAGTAGATCCAGGAGTGGTGCTTCTGGTTACCCCTGAGTGTCAGCAAACCCACTTCCAATAAAAGCCTAGTTCAAACTTGCATTTCTCTTTTCGGGTTGCAGTGGGTTTTCTTGTGGGGCTTTTTTCCTGTAATGTTCCTTCTACCTTTCTTTGCAATGGACGTTTTAATTTCTGGTGTCACTTCGAGTGTCTCTAGCACTTTGTTTTCTCTGGCACTTTACCCAATCAGCATCATTTCAGAAAGAGGTGTCGTACGGGGGCTCAGGGTAATAGCTCCAGTTCGTGTTTCTGAGTATGATGGTGGTGGGCCATGTGTGCAGCTGCGATCTGTGAAAGTATGTAAGTCGTGGCAAATTTAGCCATCACACTGCCCATATGGCTGCCACGGGAGCACTAGGGTATGAAGGTCATGAGCAAAGTCACGCTCTGCCGTGCCTTTGTTTATAAAACTCCCTGGGCTTACAATACATGACCATGCAACTCCTGAGGTGCTGCAGCCCCGGGTGTCAGGGAAATACCAGTTTCATTAAGACTCTTGAACCCTATCATGTTACACTTCAGAAGTAGTGACCAGCTTATTTAAAACAAAGAAGCTTTGACCTTTCTCCCCTTTTGAAACCAAAAACATATGAAGCTAAAGTGACTCATTTCCGGGTTTAAACAAGCTCTAAGAAACATTTTTTTCCCAAGTACAGTTGAGATACTTTCTCTTCTTCCTCTCTTTGCCGCCTCTCCCCCCTCACTGACTTCTGCATAAATATCTCATCCCCTTCTTGTCAAGGTCAGAGTATTTATTACTTATATTCACTGTGTAGTTCTTTTTTACTTCTAGCTTTCTTTCTTTTTTCCTTCCTTTCTTTCTTTTTATCTGTGTTGTTTATAACCATGACCCTTGATCCACCAAGTCTTAAAACAGCTTGGCTTTCAGCAGCTAAATCTGACAAGGTCAGCATTTTTCTGTTTATTCTGAGAATACTATTTACCCTCTGAGGTTTTTAAAAGCAGTTCTATAAAACATCACTTGGAAGAAGTTTGTAGCATTCCAAGACTTCCATAAACCCAGTGCCCAGCAAAGAGCAACTTTTAATTCTGATTGCAGAACTCAGAACAGTTAAGCTTGATTTTCCCTATTCCTGCAAATGATGCCTACACAAATGTATTTTCCAAAAATATTGTTAAGTATTTCACTCTAAACACACTAGCAACCTACTAGTAGTTAGCATAATCTTTTTCAGCAGTATTAGATATAATGAAATCAGGCATACTGTATGATCAGTTAGTTCCTAGAATAACCTTATAGTTACACAGCTATAATGGAGCTATGTTTATTTCTTTTTCATTGGAAATAAATGTATGTTGTGTCGACTTTCTGTCAGAATAGCAAAAAATCCTGTATTCTTTAGAAAGTCAGAAAATGACAGAACCGATGATACAAAAGCAAGGTGTCCTTGGACTAATACCCATACTCTTTGTAAGTGATGTTAAATTTATACCCATTTAAAACAAGCCAATTTAAACAACCTGACTGTCTCAGAAGATTTTCAAGAAGAAGGTGATTGCTCAAACGCAAGTGTCCCCAAGGCCATGAAAAAAATGACACCGCTGTTAGTGCCTGTTGGGGATTGCAGAAAATTACAGATTTTCCCTCTGCAATTTCCTTTCCTTTTTCCTTTCCTTTTCCCTTTCCCTTCCTTTCCATTCCTCTTTCCCCCAGCTCTCTATTCACTGAAAACCAATGGGGATAGAGCTCTGCAGTATAAGCAGAATGTGAGGTTGCAAAGAATGGCAGAAAAACATCTGCAGCAAAACCAAGGATTTCTGTGAGTGAGTGAAAAATGCTGCTGTTTGAGAACATGTTTTATGGGCCTCCTGCATTCTGTTTATGGGGACACAGTGAGAAACCTGCCAGCATCAGTCAGGTCACCAAGAGGCAAAAAAGTATCTTTTCAGAGTAACGTGCTAGAAAAAGAGATGCATGGACAGGCAGAAAGGGAGACTAGCATACAAGCTCAGAAAGTATCTTCCCAAAATCTCCAGGTATAGATAAGGTGCAAACCTCAAAATCTACAGCCTCTGAAGGAAATGGTTTCAGAAATATTTTCACAGTGAACTTCGGAGTTTCACCCAACTCCGTACTACTCAGTTCCTCTGCTGTGAACGTTTCTCAGGAGACTGCGATCTCCTCCAGTGTGAGAGCATCGTGCTCATCTATCTTTCATTTGCCCCTCTGTGCTTTCTACAGAGAGGTGAGATCAGTAAGAGTAAACATTTGAAGAACAGCCCTGAATTTTCCATGCTTGTTCTCAGCCTGAAGGTAAATTCTTCTGGAAAGTTTGGTAAGATCTGTTTGGCTGATTTTGAATTAGCCATGCACATAATAAAATGTTTTTCATATTTTAAGATGTTTTTCAGGATGTGTTTTTTTTTTTTTACTTAGATAAAGCCAAGCTGGCTTATTTTAGAAGAGATTACTTTCTGTAAGGAATGTATGCTTTGTTCAGTTTGAAAAAGAGGTGGAGGAGAGAGAAAGGAAGCTGAAAGCAAGTAAAAGTTGCATAGAAAATATTAAGAACATACCATTTTATGTGCTGAGTGACTGAATTTCAGCTCACACAGAACCTGCATGTGATTGAGTATTTAAAGCATGCTGAAAGCAAGGAGGAGATCAGGGTTATCTTTCAGAAATACCCTTCTACTAGAGACTTGCTATGAGTTCTTGATAAATCACTGGTGTTCTCGGGTACATATACCATATCTGCCAAATGGCATTACGGTGCTTACCTCCTTTATCATGGTGCTGTGAGAAAACACTGGGTGCCTACCTAAGATACTTTCAAGGTCTGTTTTGTTGCAACCACCATGATTACTGTTATAAAAGAAAATAATTACACGTTTAGCTGCCAACTAATAAGAAATCAAATGATTGCACAAACGAAGAAATTCCCCTCGATAACAAGGGTAAACCCAAAGACAGTTTGGGTTAACCAGCACAATTTGAGGATGTCTGAGCGAATAGCTTTGTCTGATATACTGCAGACCAGCAAAATCTAGTGTCACCATCATGAGGCCACATGAACGTGTGTGCACACAACCTTTATTCTGGTGGAGGAAATCTTACGGTGATACACAAGAAAATGTCACAGGCAAGGTAGAGGGCTAAAATACAATTGCTGTAAAAGCCATGAATTTGACTTTAAAAGAAAACAGGTTTTCTGCATGAAAATATTACATCTGGAGTGTTGCAATAACAAGGTTTTTATAATTATTTCTTCACAGTCTTTCTTGAAATGAACACATTCCACAGTTTTAACATTTTATAGAAAAACATGGTCTAGACATGTACATGTACCAGTGGAATGAAATCATCAATAATCACTATCTAAAATGAATTACATTCCAAAAGCACAGGCTAATGATTTATCTTTTTTTCATGGGACCGATCTCTATCAGATTGATTTATGTAGCAGCCAATCATGTTTCAGTAAACTCCAGCATGCACATGCATCTTTAAGTGATGATAAGCTGTGACTGTCAATTTATTCGTACACCAGAAGCCAAAACATAGAAGCAACCTGCAACAGCAGTAGTATGCTTTCCCAACAGAAAAGCATGCAGAAGAGCTAACTTTTTTTATTGTTCTTTACCTTCCATGTCAGATACATGGACAAATTCGCGTAATGAAATTCAAGAAGACATATCCTGAGAGGGGAGGGCCAAAAAATGTATACTTTCCTATGACAGATGATAAACAACCTTATTTTTTACATGCATGTTTACATTATTTGCTTTGATAGTAGATGCTTTTGTTGGTAGTTGGAGTGATTGGCAGCTTCAAGCTGTTCTGTTTAATTGCCTTTCCCCTATGCAAAATTGTATGTTTAG
>NW_010257433.1:8614-22142 GCF_000690775.1 Eurypyga helias
TCAAGCGTGTAGATGTCTGTGTGTGTACAAGGGAGAGAACTGGAGAAGGAGAGAGAATTTCTTCAGTTAGGTCCACTATCGGTTCTGTAACATATGTATCTGCATTTCCATTCATCATGTGTTGGTTTGTTTCTATCTCTTTCTCAGTCCCTCTCCAAAGAGCAAAATGGTGTTGGTCTGGATTAGGACTATCTGAGGTATCCTGTTCATTTCCAGGAAGCGGGGGATGTGATGGAGTCTCAAAAAAGCAAAACAAAACAAAACAAAAAAAAACCAGGCTAGAGTACATCCAAAGTTCATCATTTGTTTTTGCATAAAAAGAAAACAAAAGTTACACATAGAGGGGAAAAAAAAAGTTTCCTCTATTGTATTCATTGTTTTTCTGTGTTTTATCCTTTGGACAAGTTCTTAGAGGATATTTTTCGGATTTTATTTTGCATCCTAATTAAATTAACTGTTTAATGTCCCTCTTTTTTCAGACCAAAGGACACAGAGACTTAAGAGAGTTTATTTTTGTTTTGTGTTTTACTGGCAAAGACAAGTGAGTTTTACTTCATTCATTTACAAGAGTTTGGAAACAAGAGAGGTTATCTGTAGCACATGAGCGACTGCTGCTAAAGTCTGAAAAGAGTTGCTGCAAATGAGCAACTGGAAAACTTAACGTCTGGTGATATCTTCATGTTACAAATTAGCCAAGACAGCCCAGAATTTACTATTAACTTCATTTTCTGAAATTATAATTGGATGTTCAAAAAGTGTTTATTTCATTAGTGACATTATTTTTCTTTGATTAGCAAACATAAACAGTTTTAGGAGTTTAATAAACAGTTTTAGGGGTTTCATGAATCAATAAGCATATACTTTAAATGGAAACGTTTCTAACAATGCTGTATTAAGAAGTATTTTTCAGAAGTTTTTACAGAAGTTCTGTGAAATGAGGTGTAGTGCTGAGACAGAAGCTATGCTATGTTATTCAGTGTTGTGAAATGTAATGAAAAGCACTGAATACATGAAGTCCAAGACCTTTAAGCAATCAAGGATTTCAGAATATGTTGTTTCCTCATCTCAGGAGAAATTGTACAGGATGTTAATCATTCAGGATAATAGTCAGCAGTTCTTTTTTTTTTTTTTAAACATCTTAATAAAACGATATTTTCAAGTAGTCTTTCCCTTTATTTTTTGAGCAGGAAAAAAAGGAGTGAAACAGGATAAGGAAGCTCACAAGAATATCATTCAGTAAATTGCATTGGTCAGATCCAGAAAAGACTGGATATTTTCATTTAAAGTCATGTGTTGATTTGGGAAAATACAGTATAGTGTGGGTGCTGAGAATACCACCATGATTAGGATTGTGTGCTCTTTAGTTACTGAGAGCTGTGTACTATATTCCTACTGCACTTGTTTTATCTCACGATGAAAGTACACTGATAAAGCACAGAGAGCATAGGTGGAATATGAAATAAATATGCAAGCAAAAATCAGAAATGTAAAAAGTAGAACAGGGTAGATACCTGTTTTTTCCAGAGAATGTTAGCGTCTCTCTTTAATAAACATTGGTTAATAACATATTATTGATACCACACCTGAAAAAATAACGAAACAGAGGCTGATCAATACCATTGTGCACATTTAAAGAATCTAACATGTGCCACTTCAGAAATTTACCCTGGAAAAGCAACGCACAGCAATGAATACTCATTTTTTCAAAACATATCAACATGTCTAAGTAATTCTGACAGATTTAGGGTATTTCCCTTCTCTTCACCCCTCAACCACCTTCTAGACTCAATAGACAAATGAGGCAAGGTGAAAGCCAATGACATAACAGAACATAGATAGCATGCATAATATATTGCATTAGTGTCCTCTGCATGACATTAGAAAGCTGTAGATGTGTATTGGACAGAGAAATAAACAACAACCATGGTAATTTTTTCCCCCACAGTGAAACAGCAGAATAAAAACACAAACTGTTTGCACAAACATTATCATTGCAGCCATTTCTTGCCATCCAGCTAGATAGCTGAAAATATTTTGATCTACGTGACTTCTGTGGCCTTGATCCAAAGCCTATTGAAGCCAATTAAAAATCTCCATCACCTTTAGTGAAATTGGACCTTGTCCATTAAGAAATTTTGCCCTAGGGGAGTAAATGGAGGATTTTTAAGGGCCACCCTTGCATGTCACTTCAGTTTATCACAAATGAAAATACTTCTCTTCATTAACATTGTGTAAGTTAGCTTCCTATTCCAGTAACTCTGCTGTGTGTGTCAAACATCTCTGCTGATCCCTTATACCAAAGATGACTGCAGATAAAATGTAATACTGCTTCTCATAACAGTCCTTAGGAAGTCAGCATTTCCAGAAGTCATTCATGTAATTTTTCCTTGCCGCAATACTCATGTGGGTAGTTTATGAATGACGACAGCTAAATTAAAAGCTAACCTATCTGAATGGGCTAAAAGACTGGCAAAACTCGGGAATCTATAAGCTAAACAGAAGTGACAGTTATAGTCCCCTTTCACATAAAAAAATTGTAAACTATTTCCTGTTGTGTCCCATTTCTCAGCTGGAATGTACTGCAAGAAGCAGGAGTGGATTAGGGAGCTAAAAAGTTTCTTCACTTTTTCATGGATGTACAAACATAATGTTGAGCATGGAATTTTACCAATGATTAATTTAGCCTAATAACTTCTGACTTCTTAATTGAGCATAGTTACCTAAGCAGTAAAACTCAACGTAAATGTGCATGCCAAAGACAATGTCTTTAGATGTGATTTTATACTGCTTACATGCAGTTCTGCAAATCTATCCTTATGTTTCCCATGTTTTATCGGATTGCATATGCAAAAGACCTGTTACAGACAAGCTTGCTCTTGGTGTGAGTTAGGAACAAAAGCGAGCATTGCTCTCTCACCCACAACAAGCCAGCCTTTGGTTCTTGCAATGGTCTGCATTGTCACTATAGCTGATGGTACCTGTTCTGACCGGGAGAACCTGCAGGAAGAAGAGTTGCGTGAGGACATCCCTGCCTTACAGATGGCACAGTGGACGTTGCGTCTCTGCACAGCATACAGCTTAGGTTTTGGTAAAACCACATAGGTTAACCACAACACCTTTCCAAAAAAATTGTCTCCTAGGCTGTATATTTTTGAAGCTTTGGTTTATTTGAAAAAAAAGGCTTATCACTGTATTTTTATAATATTTCAGAAAAATGTATTTTAGTCACATCTCTTGCTCTTGGGAAGATACTTCAGTCAGTGGAATGCAGTAGTTAAATAAAATTAGAAAAAAATTAAATACAATTATGACTCTCTTTTAAAGAATAAACATGTCAAGTGTCAAAAAACATTCTAGGTCTACTGTGCTTCAGTTTGAGTCAAAACACCATTTGTTCCTCTTCAATGAATATTTGAGGAAATAAAACGACACACCTGTTAAATTAACACATTTAATGTGCACCAAAGCTGTACATTTGTACAGTAAATAAGTTAAAAACTTGATTCTCATATAATACACTATTCAACCTGACTGACTGTTGAACCTCCCTAATCAAATACATCTACATGATATGGTAAGCTACATTACAGTATATTATTAGCTTGTAAAATGAAATTGCTGCAACGTTATGTACTGTGTATTTGAAGCAGTAACAAATTTACCAGTGATAGATGTGCTAATGGATACGTTGTATTGTAATAAATATAAATTCAGAATAGCAATTGGAAAACATTAACATTTTTATATATGAGTTTAGGCATTTATGAGGCTGATCCAGCTAGCAGTAAAAACTGAAGAGGTGTTCTTGCTAGCTGCCATTTCTTTTTTGGACTGTCATGAGTAAAAAATAAGTGCAGGTCTTTCTCTGCAGCTGGGCTTTTATACCCAGCATAAGAGACTGACACAGTTTTGGTAAGTAGGTATCGTTCCTTTCTCTTGGAAAAAGTGCTCTCTATACCTGATCTGCAGGTCAAACCCAGGCACCACTTACCAGTAATTTTACATGGCCTTGTATCAGTGTTTCTTCTGCCTGAAACCCCTGTCCCTGCCTTTCTCTCCCATTATCTTCTCGAGATGTTAATGCCACCATTGCTGTTTTAAAAGAAACAAAGCCATTTCAGGAGAAGAGTCAAAAATAAAGTGAGAAAAAATGGAAAATAGCAACCAGCAGAAAACTTCTGGGGGAGAGCTGGGGACACCACACATCTCTCCTCCTGTCCCGGCATTTTTGGTAGGAATTTCTGACAGAATGGATCCCCTGTGACCCTGCATCTGGTACATCTGCACAGGAGTTGGGCATACTGCAGGTCATGCCCCCTGCCAAGGCAAACCACCAAGACAGCTATATGCCCACCAAAATGTCTGATTTTGGGTGTCGCCCATGGAGATTGGGGTGAGGGTGTGTGGTTCAGGAGTAAAAGAAGAGGCAAGCCAGAAGGCAAGGGATTTTAATTTGGGCAAAGGACTGTAGGATGGGGAGGGGGTTGTAAACTGTGATAGAGAAGTGTGAAGTTGGTTAAGAACCATCAACGTTTTCATGCGTTCAGACCTTGTCTTGCAGGCTGGTTGTGTGCATGGCATTCTGCAGATGCATGTGTTGGATTGCGCAGCGATGCTTTACCCAGCGATATTTACTTAGCGTTTACAGCCCATATTTTCACCACGCTCTATCCTTTTGTTTCCAGCTTAGCAAAATGAGGGGTGTGTTTCAGACTCAGATGCCACAATGCATTTGTGATATCAGCAGAAGCGTCTCAGAATGTGAATGCAATTATAGAGTTACTGGAACTGGCAGAAATACAATAAAGTGTTTGAGTATTATAATTCAGCTTAATGTGAAGTGCTGTTAGTTTGCTTGTCACTGAATATCCTTTTAATTAAGGAGGCTTGATACCAAAACATGCTGCATTTGGGTAGAGACCAAAGATATATGCCACCATTATTCTAATCTTGTAATGATGATTATAGTAGACAGTCACCTACCTTGTTAGAAAAAGTAAAGCACAGAGGCTGGTGAATTAATCAAAATTTGAAATCTTACCCACTGAAAGAGCTGTAATACACTATTTCCAAGAAAATAAATGTTCCTTCTAATGTGGAGGTGGAAGGAGCATAGAGGGACCTGTGATGAAAGATCTACCTTGAATTTGTGCTAGTCTAGTTACCAGGTGAATTACTTTACTTCAGTAGACTGAGTATGCAGGGGGTATCAAATTATTTGTAGGTAATATAACCTATTCTGCAGTCAAACAAATCAGTAAAAATCTGTACCAGATAAGACTTTTTCCAATCTGTACTGCTAAAAACTATCCTTGTACAAGGAAGAGAAGAACAATTTAGGAAAGTCAAAAAATATTTGACACTTCCTTTGATGAGCAGCTTATAAATCTGCCTTTTGTCTATTTTTAAGACCTATTACTGTAGCATATGTGAGCCTTAAAAGTGCTTGTGAATGTATGTTAGCACATTGGCTAAGTAGAAAAATATCATGACTCTGAGACCTCAGACACATGAGGTAAGTCCACATGAGGTGAGGTGCAAGTGCCACAGTCGGATAGCACGTGGCAATGTGTCAGCTCACATGATGACCCTCCTCGCAGCCCTAAATACAGACACATTCAGGTTTCCATAGGAAACTTCAATGCAAAGAGCGGAAAGGACCTGTATTTTGCGGGTTTGGGCTGGAAAACCGGACCAAGCCATCTGAGGCAATCGCCTCGTGACCCCGGCACAGCCAGGGCTTTTGAGCCATAGACCTGAAGTCATCCTCTGTGTTGCAAACTTGGGTTTATACAATCACCAAAAAAACCCACAAAAAAACCCCAAACAAACAAACATAAAAAACCCAACCCGCCCAACTATTTCTGGATGGTATTTCATTGCATTTGGAGGGGTAAGATAAATAAGCGTAGGCTTCAGTATTCTTTTTTTCAATGACAACCCTTCCATAGGCACTGGTTCAGGGCTTAATGTTGCTCTGATCTGGTTTCACATTGATTAAAATATAAGTGCTGTATCCTTCTGTTCTTTCTTCCTCCTTCTGCCAAGGGAAAGAAGGATAACTCCCTCTCTTAGGAGCAGAGTCTTGCTCCTCAGCTTCCAGTGATGAAAACTATTGAAGTGTCTGAGCTTTTATCTTCTGTCCTAATGTTAAGACACCTGTTTTGGCATATCATCAGGTCCCATTGGCAAACTCCCAAAAATGATACCTCTTTAGTAGTCTCCTGATAGATGGTTTCCTGGCAAGAACTGCAAGCTGTACAGTGCCTTTTATTTTTCAACACATTCTTGTTAGAGTAATTTTTATTCTTCTACAATTGTCTGTGTCTTTATTCTTAGGTGCAGTGATTCGAGCCTCTTGTAGTTTCCTATGCTGTATTTTCCTCCTGTGTTCTGACACCATCCAAAGTTGAAAGACAACTTGCACAGAATATTTGTTTAAAAAAAAAAAATATTCTCCTAATAATGCAGATCTTCATATACACTTGAAACAGCAAGTGTTGTTTCAGGAAAAGAATATCCTGTCACCAGATTCAGTTAAGGGAGAAATAAAAATTCAGTCTGATTTTTTAATTAGTTTCTCTCCTAACTTATTTTGAAAAGAGTTATTGGAAGACTAGACCTTAAAATTTTCTTGAAATGCTGCATTGACCAGCCAAATATAATTTATTTGTAGCAAGTGTCTTCATAATACTCTGCTAAAATTTTGTTTGAAAACCAAACTTCCAAAGATTATCTGACTCTTTTTTTCTCTTTAAATCTACCATCAGGTCTTAGAAGAGCAGTGTATAAAGTCTTTTGTCTTTGAAAAACCCCAGCTCTGACCACATCAGAAATAAGAGATGTTGTTCGGGTTTTTCAAACCTAATTTTCTAGTGACTCATCCTCTCCACATAAGCAATAACGTACAGAAGCACACAGAAATACACAGATAAAATACCACCATTACTTTGTTTCAATTTTAATTCATTTTGCATGGGATTTTATGCAAAGCTTCAACTTAGTTCATTTTTTTAAACTAATTTTATTCTCACAATTACTACATTTCGCATTCTTGACTTTGGGACACATTGCTTTTTCAATACATCTCATTGCTATCTGTGAAGAATTAATTCTTCAAACTATTTAGCAGACAAATAGTCTGTGGCTTAGACTAGCCACCGCATTTTCACGTGTGGATTTGAACTCACAGGCCAGATTCATCAATGCCATAATGAGACATTTCTTGTGTTTCAATTTTGAACAATTTTCATATCCAGTCATTAAACTTTAAAAGATGATAAATAATGGATGGTTCTAGCAATGTCTGTTAAATAAATTCTGTAGGAAGAGAAAACAAGGACTTAATGAATGTTGAATTGCAGTATTGTTTACATTTATAATGGGTTTCCTTAAATGGATAAATTAGATCATCATTACCAAAACTATTCATTATTTATTAGTATTTGCATCTTAGAGAATACAAATACTCATGTTCTGTTGAAAAATTGGAAGATTTATACTTATAGCTTGTGATCAGCCCAGTTCTGACTCTCTACATGTAAAATGTAAACACAATAAATTTCATCTTCAGTTCTTGATTGAATGTACCCTGCATATTTTGATGTGACCGGAAAATTTGATACCATGTTTCATTTATTGTGTCATGATATTCACATGGCTCCGCATGTTAGGGAAAACGACATAGTCCTACCTCATTTACACATAAATGACTTTTATGTTCTATTGATAGTTTCTTTCTCCATACTCTGCATTTGCATGTTGTCTATCACATGTACAATCATAGCATGCTGCTACATACAAGAAATTGAAGATTCAGCAGAAGTTACACCAGTGAGTAGAAAAGGACAGCACTGCTCAGCACTCATACATTTCAGGCTGAATGTCAGAAACTCACACAACTTTTTTCCGCCTGTAGTTTTGTATGGTTGGTCCAATGTTAAGCAGCTAAGGCCTCTGCAGCAAGTTACCTTCAGCAGCACTGTGCGTAATAAATGATACCAATAAGCAATGGAGTATGAGCTGCAGTGACTTTGGATGGTGGAAAGGTTTTGTCCTGCTTTTTCAGAAGCTGCTTCATTGCAATCTTCATTGCCAAGTGCAACAACCAATACAGTGCATTACCCATATGACAGCAAAAGCAATGCACGCCAGCAGTTACATCATTGCAGAGGAAGCCCTGAAAGCCAGAACAGTGAGAGATCTACAAGATCTCTGAAGAAACCTGTGTGGCCTGAGGCTTTTGTGTCTCTGTCCATCCCTAGGCATCTACGTGATGAACGTGCTGCTAATAGTGCCGTATATCACAGCTGTCAAAAGAAGGGTCAGCACCTACACGTGTGCTGCTCGAGGGGTAAATCCCCTGCAGATGAACTACTTGTTAACCCAAACTCAGAGCCAGAGCATGTGGACTGTAAATGCTATGTTCTGAGAAACCTTTGCCACCTAGAATTTGACATGGGGACCAATGCCACACCTGCTTTTAGAACTACATGTAAGTCTGTCCTGGCTCATCTGAAGCTCTCCTCCTTTCCCTTGATTTCTTGAAAATGTCTTTCCAGACCTTAAAAATGTTGGATCCTGTGCACAGAATAAAGACACTTGAGTAGGAGATTACTTTGAAGTCTGATGTTAATCTGTAAGGCAGGTGAAGAAATAAATTGGTTTCAAATCTTGGATGAGATCAAATTAACTTAGTTCAATATTCCCAAGACTGTTCAACAGACTAAGAAAACAGAAGGAATCCTGTTTAATTAGCCCGAAGAAAGGTGTTCAGGCCTTTGTATTCACTGTGCCTCAAACAACTTCTTCTAATGAAAGATATCAAAACAAGTTTCATAGAGGAGTTACAGATTCAGGTGATAAGCTTGTCACTGGACCATCCACAGCTGGTGGGATAAAGCCTCCTGGATGCATTTCCCATTTGTATGAAAATGCTGGAGCTCCACAAGCCTACAAAATGAGTATTTGTCCATGCCAAGGGTCAAGCAGACACAGCAAGGTGATGAAATAATGCCTAGTTGTGTTTCAGGAGGCCCCACAACTGTGCGTAGCATGTACTCAGCCATGTTCATTACTCCATTTGAGAGACACATATATAAAATCTTCCTTTTTGAGATATCTTAACCATTTCAGAGGAGGTCACCCGGACTTTGGTGAGCCTGAAACTGTTAGTCAATCACAAGAGGAAGGTGAAATAGTCCATGACTTAACAGTGTAGAGTCAAGCCCCATGCCAGTAGTCTGCTAAGCTCTACAAATATTTGAAGAGGCAAGCTCCAGTTTGAATGTGAGAAAACACGCATTAGACAAGATGGTACTGTTTTTCAATGAAGTTGCTTTGATCTGTTGTTCATCTTAAAGGAAGGAGATTGTTCTGTGCCTGACGTAGAGGCTAAAAGGTAACAGGCAACATGGATCTTGAGCGCAATCCAGCACAGAGGTACTCACAAATACAAAATCTTGCTCTGACTGGGGCATTTGGATATTTTTACTATTTCATTAGAGAACCCACTGCATCTTTTGAAACTAATCACAAACCTGTTTTCCCAGTGAAACATGTCAACTCCACTAAACACGTG
Organism: Eurypyga helias; assembly: GCF_000690775.1. NCBI lineage: Eukaryota > Metazoa > Chordata > Aves > Eurypygiformes > Eurypygidae > Eurypyga > Eurypyga helias. The sequence continues at coordinate 18,195 of NW_010257433.1, forward strand.
TGCAATAAATGGCTTATGTCTTGAGGCACTCCTCCACCATCTTCCATATCCTGGGGAGATCTTCCTTGAAACAAGTGCTCTGTCAAGACATGCAATTTAAGAAAGACTAATGACACATGTGAGATATTATTGGCATACAGCACTACGGTGCCTGCAAAGAATTTCAGCCTGGTTCAGCTACTCTAGAGCAGGTGTCCCTGCTTCAGTGTCTGTGAGTCTGCTGTGTTATAAGATATACACCTATGTCCTCCTCAAGAAAAATAAGTTAACAAAAAAAAATACAGGGGAAAAAAAAAAAGATTGTCTGTAACCCAAAGAAGCATAAAGTGTCCTGGCCAGAGGGAGGTCACTCAATCTGGATATCCAGAGCCAAGTTAGACCAAGGCGGCATATATCTCTCCAAGATTATACACTGTTAATTCAACACATAGGCTGCTCCAGAGAAGCCATATGTTCTCATGCTCTCCCACGAGCAGTGAGAAGACAGTACAGAACATCACACATGATTTCAGTGGTAAGCTGACATCATCTGCCTATCACACTCTTGACCTAGCTGCTCCTCAGCACTTGCAGCAAAGATACCAGCTCCTGTGTATTGTGAGCTCAGTGTATTGTGAGCTGAACCGTAAGCAATCATTTTGGGAAGAGCTCACCTGAGCCTGGATCCTCATGCCACATGTCATTTTCTTTGCAAGTGATTTAATTTGGCTTTTCAGAAAGATGAGAGGAGCATGGAGTGCATGCTTGTTTCCTCCAGTAAGCAGCAAATGTCTCTTTTGGATCACTCGCCACTGGGAGAGCCTTAAGTTCATGTGTTTCATTTTGCTGGTCTGGCTCGCTAACTGCATAGTAAACATAGGCAATACAGAACACAGAATAATGCAGGAAATTACTGTCTAAATAAATCATTAAAATAAACCATTAGAAATAGATGGTCTGAGTCAGGTATGTTATTTGGTGTAATCCTGTTTATTTGCAACACATGTCCAGATGTCTTCTTTCCACACTTGTAATGATCATCAAAAGGCGTTTTCCCAACCCAGAGCTCACACATATAACACTGCAGTCAGGTCTGTGCCCAATAAGATGCATCTTTTAGCTTTCTCTCAGGGTCCTACTCTTAACTAACTTTCCAGACTGCCTAGAGTTGCAAAAGCAGTGTCCTAGACTCTGATTTCCAGTCTCTTTCCTTACTTCTGTTCTATTCACCACCTTCACCTACTGTTTGCTGCTGGTTTTGGCATATGCAGGGACCTAATTTCCCTAGAGCCTGAGAAAGTTTTTGGGGGATCCACTTAAGAAAAAAAAAAATATTACTCGGGGGTGCAAAACTCACTTGAGGACAGCCATTAATACCGTCACTAAAACTGCTGTTACATATTATGGCTTTCAGCACATTTTTGGCCTATCATGGAACAGAAAAATATTATGAAATTTGCTGCTGGTAAAGAACTGTTTTTAAGGCATATACCATGTTAAGTTTCCAGTCTAAGACAGACGTCTGTAAAGTTTGTCTTCCTAGATAACCCAAGACCATGAACATTTGCTCTTCGTATGTGCTTCTGTAATAAAGTGCAGGGTGTGCGTGAACTCACCACACCTGTTTGAGACTTCACAACACCCATATAGAAATAGTACAGCTTTCATGGCAAGGTTCATGCATTGCTTTGCCTCCCTTTTCATTCATAAAGCCAGTTGTACCATCAACAGTCTTCACTTTTGCAAATGAATGTGCCTGGAAAATAACTCTGTTCTGATTCTGTTCTGCTACCAGAGCACTTGCATCGCCAAAACCTTCAGTGCGGGAACGGTCATTTGGCAAAGCCTCCTCACAGTCTTTCAAACCACATTTCAGTTCAGTTCCTTTCGTGCTGGCCCAGGAGCTCATTGCACTGGGCTGGGTTATTGCCATTGATTCCTGTGAGCTCCAGACCATGCTCCTGTTGAATGAAGCTAGAGAGGTTGGTCAAAAGGGACCCTGGAATGATAGCTTTAGATATAACGACTGATGTCCCTTCTGCATAATTAACTCCTCTGTGCACTGTTTTTTTTGCTTGAGAAAGCTGGTGAATATGTGACCATTGATTACGGAGTCAGAATGAATCAATGGAATTTTCCATAATATTCAAGTATGTTACAAATGCATCGACAAATCCTGGATTCTTTAACCAGATTTATGCAACTCATTTTAGGGTGAACTCTCAGTGAACTCTATTCCAGTTTTGCCAGAGTCAGAATGGAGCAAGAATGTGAGAACATCTCTAGGTACACATTTATGAGTTTTAAATGTCAACAATTTCGACACTAAAATTCAATGTAAAAATGAGACAGACTGGTCAGTATTCTATTAGTAAAATCTACAAGATACTGAATGTTTGATCTGGTTATTTTGGTGTTATATTAGGGACTAAATAAATAAATGGGGACTATGGGTAAAACAGAGATTTACATATGCAGTTCCCATTACTGCTAGTGTGAATCACAATCCCAAAAACTCCTCATGCATTCATTGGAAAGAAAAAAACTCTGCCTTGTTTTGCTGGTAAATGTAGCATATACTGTCAGTAGTTTTAACACGGAGATATATGGTTTTTCATAAGTTAAAGAGGAGTTAAAACAATATGAGAACCTTGAGATGAAAAAGAAGTGAAAAAGCAACAGAAAAAAGGAGGAATCTGACAGTTGAACTGAGTCAACTGCGTAGATTAGATAGGGAGAGGAAATTAGAACTAGCACAAAATGCTAACAAGCACAGAACAAATAAATGGATAACAGGAAGGGAACTGAACCAATATAAACATCTGCAAAGGGTATTGTTGGCAGGATTTCAGGCCTAACAGTTTGAAGAGGACAGAAACATTTCATTGTTGAACAGTATTTTTTAAAAGATGTTTTACCTCAACATAATTGTATTTGAAAAATATTTTCAAAATCATAAGCTTCCTGTAACCATGGGGCTGGTGGTTTAGCCTGGGCTTTCTTTAGGTCTTTCTTCTGTTTTCCTTCCACTGGGGAAGGAAGAAGGGCTGTATTTGTCTTGTCCTCAAACATCAGAATGCAATGCAAGGAGACTCCAATGGTACCTATGTGCGATGCCATGCTTTCCACTGACTCTTGGACACCTCTCCCCAGTCTCCACACTCTGTGGGTTACTCACTTGCCCAGCCCTGAAGAGCTTTGTGTCTATCATAGAGGGCAGATCCATCAGTTAGATACCACATTTGGAAGATACATTAACATTTTTTTTAAAAATTCTCTCTGTTCTGGGTGAGAATGACTTGTTTCCCACTCACTCCAATGTTGGATGAGACTTTTGGTTCCCTTTGCAGGTCTCTGGCTATCAATGGTTTTTCACAACATGGACCTACAGAGCATCAACCTTTATGAAGAGGGCAGGCAGCACAAATAGCACTTTCCAAACAACAGAAACAGAAATCCTGATGGGCTGCCTCCCGTGGTCTTAGCCTGAGAAGAGACTACAAACCTCCACTCAAGCAAAGGGCACTGTCTCCTCTTGGACGAAGACTGATTGCTGAAGTAAAGCAGAACGACTGACGCTCGTTAATAAGTGCCATCAGAAAGTCAATATTTGTGTCTAATATGCTGTATCAGAATATTCTAGTAATATTTTGTTACCATCCTGTACAAGATTTCTGCTGAAGCAAGGAAAGCATGCTTAAAGCTGATAGTCTCTGCCACGGACTTTGGGGTAGACCTGATGCATGCTTACAACACAACTAGTGGCTCAGCAGTCTTTTTGATATGAAATTCACAAATTACTTGTTTTAAGATATTTAATTAATAGCTAGACATGTAAACAAGCCATATGTTTAGCATATTTGTTCAAGGTTTTTTTCATTTGTCCCTTTTTCAATTTTTTTTCTATCCCAACTCTTTTTCACAGCGTGAGTGACATCTGGAAAGTTGGCATCGAGTGCACCCTCAGCA
>NW_010257434.1:0-18732 GCF_000690775.1 Eurypyga helias
GAGTTAAACCACGACAAAGCCCCAGTAGCCAAGGTGGCAGGCTCAGAGCAAACTGGGACTCCTCTGGTCTTCCAGGCGTCGCACTTGGCGCTGTGAAACCCTCTGCAGATGGAAGCAGCCCTGCTCATTGTGCTGGTCTTTTAAAGCCCTGGGCCAAGCCTGTGCCAGGCTCCTAGGGCTGCGCGAGCTGCTCACAGCCTCCAATAGTGATAACAGAAGTGACAGCTCTGGAACACAGTAACATTTACTTAAACAATGGACATTATTCACTTAAACTTTCCTGGACTTGAATCATGGAGGAATATTTGTCATCATTATTTCAGAATGAACTTGAAAATGTTAAGGCTGTTTCACGGTTATCTTGCTCATTAATTTCCAAAGGACAAAATCCATGATGTGCAACTGCCTGTGACTGTACACTTTATTCTGAACTCGTCCCACTGCTCAGGAGTGTTATTGCATTGTTTCTGACTCACTGGGAAACAATTAGCGGAATGGGCTCTTTTCCTAATTAAGTCAGGCACTACGGTGTCTCATTTCAAATTTTGGATCCGATTTTGCATTTACTTCAGCAATTTGGAACAGATTGATAAAAAAAACATAGAACTTCACTTTGAAGAGTCCAAAATAAATACAGACTTTGTTACGGGCTTGTGCATTTATTTTTGTTTTGCAAAACGGTGGACATGTAAGATGTATCAATGGACTGATGATTTATTTTCTGTGTAGGACCTCCCACCACAAAAAGACTCAAACATATAAGCTCTTCCTGCCTCTTTGAAAGCAGATGCTCACTCAGAAGAAAAGACTTGGAATGTAAAGATTCAAACACCTGACGTTGTTTTGAAAAAACACACAAAGCTGGTTTTTCATCCATGAAAGAAATAGCAGAATTAACAAGCCTAGATTCCTACGGTGTTGTTTCCTATGACCCTTTACAGTGACAGCCTCAGGTCCTCTCCATTCTGCCTTGCTGCAGTATCACCAAATTACCTTTGTGTCTCCTAAAGCCTCCCACAGTGCCGCGGTCTCTCTCCTCTGCCTCCTGGATGACCCCAGACTGTAGCCTTGCTTTTCTTAGAGTGTTAATTCAGGTTTCTTTCTCCTCTGTTTAGACACCACTTTTCATGAGCATTACGTTGATTCGGCCGATGGGTTCCAAAGTGGTTGGGTGAGGTGGGGAGAGACAGATGGACGCCGCGGCTGCAGGAGTCCCAGATCCTGCAGAAATCAGGCAGAAAACCAGACTGTTGCACTCCTCTGCGGCTCGCACAAACTGGGTATTATTTGGTATTACTTGTCAAACTGACACATCATCTATATATCAATGCCTTCCTCTAAGCATAAGCAGAAAACCAGCCCCTTTGAATCGACCACTTGTGTTTTTTTTCCCCTGAAAGGAGGGAGAAAAAGGCCCTCTGCTTGTTTTACTCTTCCTGTTTTCTTGTGCTGCCTGTCCATGGTTGTTTGGATAAGGCGAGTGCGGACTGCTGTCAGGGATTGGCATTTAAAAAAATCAGAGTTTTTGTCTGCTCTTTTCCGCTGGCTTACCGTGTGACTCTGAGGCAATGACTTAGTTCCCCCACCTCCGTCCTCCCTTCTCATTCAGACTGTGGCTCCTTCGCACGGGGTCTGTGGCGCTGCAGAGAGGCTGAGCCTGCGGGTGAGATGCTGGGGCAGGAGGAGGAGGAGGAGGAGGGACACTGGGGTGAAAGAGCTGCCTTCAGGCAACAGCAGACTCTTAGACCAACTCACCTGCTTCCCAGACCCCACTGTGAAGAGTGTTTAAGAATTAACTGTTGACTTTAAATTTGAGGTAAATATAGACTCACTCACAGTCCAGGCAGTGCTGGTTGAAGTCTGTTCTGCACAGGTCCTTTTAAAAATTCCCCTTAGCTGGCATGAGCAAATTTTCAAATACTAAGTGTTTTGTGAGGCAAGTGAGAATTCAGTTTAATTGAGAGAAATGGATTCATGTCACCTAAATTACTCTGACAGGTTTCAGGTTTTCTGTGTAAAATGATCTCCAGATTTCTCCCATGAACTTCACCAGAGAAAACTTTTCCAGACGAAGTGCATGTTAACAACTTGTGCTGGTTTTAGCTGGGACAGAGTTAATTTTCCTCGGAGCAGCTAGCACGAGGCTGTGTTTTGTTTGTGCTGAGAAGAATATTTACAACATACTGATGGTTTTTGTTGATGCCAAGCAATGTTTATATCAAGTCAAGGACTCTTTCAGTTTCCCATACCCCTCCTGTGTTCTCAGCTTCTTCTCTACAAGAAGCTGGGAGGGGACACAGCCAGGACAGCTGACCCAAACTGACCAAAGGGACATTTCATGCGATAAAACATCATGCTCAGTATATACGTTGGGGGGACTGGGACAAGGGTCTCCGACACTCACTCTTTCTCGGTCTGGGTCTGGCTCTTGTGCTCTGGCTTTTGCTGCTCCAGGACTGGGTGAGCATTGGTCAGCAGGTGGTGAGCTGTTGTTTAATTTGTTTCCTTTTCCATTATTATTATTAGATATTCTGATTAATAGTGGTAGTATTATTTTCATTACCTACTATTAGTATTAACATTTGTATTATTAGTATTGTTAGTGTTATTAGTATAATTTTATTTCATTTATTTTCAATTATTAAATTGTTCCTATTTCAACCCACGGGTTTCCTTATCTTGTCCTTCGATTCTCTTCCCCCCAATCCCACTGGGGGAGGGAGGAGGTGAGCAAGTGGCTCTGTGGTGCTGAGTAGCTGGCTGGGGTTAAACCACAACACAACTGGAGTTTAACATTGTTTTCAAAATTATATTGAGCTATAGCACAGAAGAGATGGGCATTTTTTAGCAGTGACTGTTAGGAAAATCAGAGAAGGAAGATTAGAAAAACACAAAGAACCTTCCAGATCTGAGAGATTGTCTTTTCTCAGCATCCCATTTCTAGTCAAGTGCTTCGAGAAGGGTCAGAGCGAGTGATGGGAACAGAGAGCTAAGGCAACTGTGGATATTTTGAAGATGAATTTCCAAAAGTCAAAGGTTATGATTTATCTCTTTGTTACTAAGAGACGTGACTATAAGGCTTCAACAGAACTTTCGGTGACCTTGAGGTTGCGGTTATGTTTTATCTTCTCTTGCTATTAATGTTTTATCTTACTTTCAGAATATCAGAAATAACTTCCCATTTGAGATGGATAAATAATTTTTTTTAATATTTGCATTTGTTCATGACTGCTGAATGCATATCTATCTTTTTTTGATTTGTCTGACATGGCTCAATGGCTCTGATGAGCTCCCAGTCTGTAGCTTGTCTGAAGATTTTACTGCAAAGAGCGGGTATTTTAAGCTACGGCTATTCTTGTTAGAGCACATCTTTTCAATGTCTCTAGTACAAGAGAAAAATGTGATTCAAACTCACCATTTTTCTGCTGTACAACTTTATTATTAACTTCAGTGATAAACTGAATGTTCAAACACTTATGTGACCTGTCCCTCCGCCTCTATGAGTCTTAGGCTGAAAAGCACAAACTGACTGCAGTGATGTATCTGAATACTTTATCTGAAGTACATGTAACCTTAGGTGAATATAAATTTGGGGTTGAAAAAATTCCTCAGATTGCCTCTTACGTAAGACCATTTTGCATAGATCAGAGAATGAAATGTGACATCCTCTGTCTGTCAAATAGGGTACCCCCCCTATGTATTTATAGCCATATTGTAGTTTAATGCAGTTTTTAGAATCTGATTTCTGATATGGCTACTCAGAGACTTGGAATTTTGCCTCCAGTAAACCCTTTGAAGTATTGTGCAATATCGCAGTTGGTTGAAAACTGAAAAAAGAAAACTTGGGACCTTATCTAACTTCTACCTTCTTAAAGCAACGTACCTCAGCAAACCCAGTATATAGTATGCAATCTGGCAATAAAGACAACTGCTGTAGAGCTCTTGCAGAGGACCTATTAAAGCTTTCTTAAGTCTCAGTTAACCTTAGAGGGAGCCTAGATGAGCAGTATAGATTAGATATCAAATGTGTTCATTGCTTTTAGGCCTCTGAGAACACTAGTTGAGTTTATGAGTCCAAATAAATAGAGTTATAGATCCACATAAATATGTATAGGTGCTCTCCTACTGTACTCCTGAAGCCATTTCTGGGATAGTGCCATTCGAAGCATCAGATAATGTCCTTCCCATTTCCAACTTGGTAAGGAAAAAAACCAAAGTTCACATTCATAGGGGCTTGGGCCTCTGAAAGTGCTGGGTATGCTACCTGGGTCATTTTAAACCCAGAACCCTTGTTCTGAAAAGTTCTTGGAATTGTGTGTCCATACCCTTCTTCAGGTGTGCACAGACTCTTGCAAATGTAATTGCTTCAGAAGCTGAATAAACCTGTTCTTGCAATACTGGTAGATGCAAAAGCAAATGCTAATTCTGTAGGAACTTTCTTTTCCTTGATTACAAGTTAAATGGGAAAGGAAAAACTTTATTCAGGCTATTTTCTTTCTTCTTAGTTGATTCACCTAATACACCTCAAAGAAAAATATACCTATTCTTTAACTAACAAACAAAAAAAGGTAAATTGGCAATTTCTTCCTTGCTACATGTTCAGAATTTGACTCCAGGTTTAGTAAATGTTCTTTTAATAGGCATTTATGCTCAGAAATATGAGTGAGTGAAAACTGCAGTAAAAGAAACTCTTTGCCTTGGTATTTGTCTGTTCATAGTCCACTAAAACTCTAGCTGTAAATCCCTAACAGCAGTTTGCTATTTTAAATTAACTTTAATGAGGTAAATCAAGCCATTGGTGTCTAATTAGGCTTTAATGAACTGAATTCCTCAAGAAGAGATTTATGGAGAGTTTATCTGACACAAACAATTGCAACAGGGAAACTCCTTCTCCTTTTCTCCCTCCTCCCCTGCAGCAAGTTAAAAACACAGGAGACACGAAGCTGAAACTATTGCCTTGCTGTAGCCAAAAGCATTCCAAAATTACCAGGAATCTTTAGCAGTAGAAGGAAGAAATATGTTCTTTCCCTTACAGCTGTTTCACTGCTACCCTGACTACTGGCTTGTTTTGGTCTGTGAATAAAAGAGCGGTCAAAATGCAGCTACACTGCAGTCGACCGGGATCAGTCTGCTGAAAGAGCCAAGGTTGCTGCTCTAGCGCTTCCCCACGCAGGAAACCACAAGCCCTTGGAGATTAAGGACACTCGGTCATTAGGAAAAGGCCCACACATTTGACTGCAAAATATTATTCTCTCGTAGAAATAGGTCAAGATATAACAATTAAAATAGTTTAAAAGTGCAAAAGGTGTTGAGATGGAAGAGAGAAACTTTCCCTGCATCAAACCTAGAGCCTGAATCACCTCCAGCTGTGGCTGTAAGGCTGTAGCTAAGGGTGTTCAGGAAGATGTGACTTGTTTGCACTCTTTGGCCCATCATCGCTTTCCCAGGCCATGGCTCAGCGTGGAGGGATGTCTCCTAATTTCCTCTCACTACCTGCACTTAGCTTCAAAAGGACACTTATCCGGTAGACACGTTTCAAACCCCTTTACGCCTATGGTTCGGAATATTAAAGTCCTTGTTTATGCTCCAGGTAGGGCTTTATCTCCTTCAGTATACAGATTACTTTATTGACAATTCTTATCCTCTGAATGTCTATGGCTGCATTATAGGTAAAACCATCCATGCAAATGCAAATCCAAATGAATATAACACATATTTGCATGTGTGCTGTTAGCTAGTGATAGGAAATGTTAAGCTAATAAATTCTTTAATCAGAGCTTCAAATTCCAGCACTGCATTTCCTATCACCTAAAAATAAATGAAGAATTTGTACTGTCAGGGCTGTTCCTCTATCTGTCTTCTAAATGGTGAATTGTGTATTAACCTAATACAGCTTTTATGGAACAGCCATAGCTTGCTGTGGATCCCCAAGGATATCTGATGTGCCATCGAGCATTCAAAATCACGAGCCAGGCTTCAAATATAATTAGATTGCCATAGGATTGGGAGGCTTTTTAAATAACAAAAAAACCCTGCCCCAAGTATGTAACTGGTGGCTCTTTTAATTTGCTTCTCTGGGTTTTTTTAGCTTCTTGTTTGCAGCAAACTTAACTTTGCAAACACAAGGTCTAGAATGTGTCTCTGAGAGAGAGAAGGAGGGAGAGAGATAGGAGCTCATCACAGAAGTCCTGAGCTCCTCACTTTCAGAAAAAACATGATACCATCATATTGGACCCTGCAGCAGTTTCAAGGCAAAATGGGGATTTCCTGGTGCTGCAGCAAAGGGTAACTCCTCCTACAGTGGAACAATTTTGAAAAGCATGAAAAGAACCATGAGTTTTTCTGCCAAAAGGAAAATGATCAGACCTCCCGTAGCCTTTTTTTTTTCCTCTCTGTCTCAGTGGCTCCAGGCCATACAGCAAGTTTCTACTGTGAAAGTCTGGAATAAATCTAAATCCTTTTTGCTTCAGATAGCACAACTCCTCAAACTGCTTAATATTAAATACCTGGCATCAGACAGAGTGCAATTTGAACATGTCCTCAATCAAACTTTATTACTATTAAGCATGGAAGACAGAATACATTTAATACAAGCATTACTACTTAGAAGCTGACTTGCTGCCAAGCTGCCTCAGACCTGCCTTTCCTACGGTTGGCTTTCCTAGGATCTCAGCTTTCTGGTACAGCCTCAAGCCGACATCCCCACCAGCCACTGTGTGCCCTCTACGGCTGGCAATAGGGGAAGGATCGTAAGGCTTAGCTTGGAGCCTAGCCATAGTACCGAATCTGCCACAACTCACCTGCCATGAATATGTCCCCCTGAACCCCCCAACTGAAAATTAATGGTGATTGCATGGCTCAGTACTTGCATATTCAATACACATTTATATACTAGAGGCCAAAATACTGATATCATATTAATAATTACCACTGAGCGATCCTAGAGCCTTAGGAGGAGAAAAGAGAGAGAGAAATTATATCAACAGAAAATAAAGGAAATTCTGGTAAACTGGTAATGTATTTAATAAGTCTCTGACTGCTTCTGAATAAAACAGCATTAATGAGAAAATGTTTTATATGCACTGGAATGGTCTAGCCCATCTGTCCAAATTGTGTTCTTTTAATTATTTGCTTAACCCATACAGACCTGCTGAGTTTTCTTGAATGACAGAGGTGGTGTTCTTTTCAGTGAAAATCATTAAAGTACCAATTCATTCTTCTGTGTCAAATAAGCTCCTATTGCAGCAATTACTGATGGAGAAAGTGATGGAGAAAGGCTATGATTTCTAGCTGAACTGTACTGTAGTCCCAGATTTGCACTACATTGGAATACATCTTATTGCATTTTCTAAGTAGATAAAGCTACACTGTAGCAAAAACATTTACAGTAACAAATAATGGAAGAAATGAATGCTAACAGCGGACGTAATCCGAGTGCTTGTTAACATTTGAGAATAATTTACAGAAGAATTTCACAGTTAAAATGCATAATCTTGGGTATGTAGTAATTTTCTGAGTTTTCACCCATACTGTGATGTATAACAGAAATGTAATGGTGTCTATGCTGGTAAATATAGCAACTGCAAAAAATTCTCTTAAAGTTATGAGGAATCCAGATCTCTCAATATCACTTACATCACAAGTATTCCTTCATCTGGTTGGGATGAACCTTTTCATAAAAACCTTTGTGACTGTCTAGGGATTTTTAGTAGCTCATACAGGAAACATTCTAGACCCAAAAAAGATCTTTATCTTGGTTTAAATCCTACCAAATCACTGCTAGCTCCTGACTGATACAAAATGTAAATACTACTTCAGCCTGGAATTTAGAAAGGAATATTACCCAATGTACTGGGGGTTTTTGACTATTGATAATGCCTTTCCTCTAAAGTGAAGTGTGCTTTCAGCACGTGGGTGCAGTTTTTTCTTTACTCCTGCTCTCTGCCCAATGGAGAACAAAAAGCATCGGTGTCCTTCCCCCCAGCTTGATGAAGTCCACCCATGGTGGAGCCCAAGAACATCTGATTCGCACATTTACAGCGGTGTCTTCTGTGGATTTATGGTTCCTTGTGCTGCCACCATGAACTTATACCAGGAAATTCCCAGAAACACAGTCCAAGGGTTAAGTGCATTTTTTACTATATCAACCACTTCTGTAAATGGTGTTTTTAAGGAAACATTAAATCTTACAGTGTGCGTAAATATTTTAACAAAGTTTTCACCCTGCCTTATTTATATGCTGCAACAGTTATATACCATGTTTTGAATGACAGTTGTTCAAACCATTTCTTTTTGTACCATAAGTGCACTTATGAAAAGACAGGGTACCTTTTTTGCTCACTTATGTGTGCTAAGGGCATCAAGGGGTAATTTTTCAGACACTCTTAGTATTTTGTTGCTTCTACAGATGCAATTAATTACAAAAATCTTTTCAAACACTGGAATTCTAGTTCAATTGCAGTTATGAAAATGTATGGTGAGGCTGCCTTAATGTTTTTGTTTAATTAATGGCTGCATTAAACTATCTGATTTCCTAACTGCCGTCACATGCAATCTTTTGCACTGACATTTAGAGGAGTGTTGATGGAGGCTAATCTCTCTGCACTTCCTCTACAGGCAATGGAAAGAAAGGGGCTCCTTCAGAGGTATGATTTAGAGTGTCTGAAGTTAAGCTCCTTCTGTAAATCACACCCCAGAACTCCCTATCATTGACGCGCCTCCCCATTGAAGTGAACCTTTGTGAATTCCTCCTTTGCCAGTGGAATAGGAAATGCATATACACTATACAGGAAAATGAATAGCCAGATAAAATGCTGCCACTGAAACTTCTCAAAAAACAATGCTTTCTGTTTTATTTGGTCTGGAGTTTGTTAAGAGTCTATGGAAAATATTGGAATCAAACACGCCTTGTAGTATCTAGATTTTTAAGTCTTTCTGATGGCAATTTGGGTCTAGCAGAGTCTCGACAATTGGGCTAGTGACCATCAGCTAGTAATTTGAGTCTCAAAAAGAGCAGGGCAGTGAACTGATGGCTTGCAGAAGCCCTGGTAAAGAAAGAGAAAGGTAAAGTGTACAGACAAAGATGGCTTGAAGTAGTTTTCACCTTTGAAAGTTCAGGCTACTTCAAAAGGTGATAAATCTAACAAAGTAATTGAGCAGGAACTAGTGATGTTCCCCAGGGTCCCTACTGGGCCCAATACTGTTCAACGCCTTCATTAAGAAGGTCTGCCTCTGGATGATAGGGCAGACTTCACCCTCAGCAATTTTGCAGATGACACAAAACTGAAAGGAGGACAAATTGGGAAAAGTGATAGCCAAGAAATCCCTTAGGATTCAAGCAGCTGCAGGTACCACTAAATGAGAACTAGGACAGGTGACTGACATCAGTTCAACTTCGCATCTTTGTTTTGTGCCCTTTTGTGACTGTGCTTTGAGATCAAGAGTTGAATCCACTCCTCTTCTGTGGTCTTCTTTAAGGTGGTTTTCTGACAAGTGGCTTCGCAACAATGCTGGAAAACACAGACCACGTTCTCAGGAAACAAAATGTTTTCATACGAAGCCAACTGGCTTTAGAAGCCCTCTGCTTGAAAACGAAGGCAAATCAGGATGGCCTGTGTTTCCCAAGAGTAGCATCTTCTTGGTTTGGGAAAAGGTAGTGTATGGTCCCAGGACACAGGCAGAGAAATCATTGCTGAGTGTCCTTGACCAACACAGCCCTGGCAGAGAACAGAAGACAGCCCACAGCTGTGGACACAACCCCACCATGTCCTGTTCCTGCATTCAGCAAGAGGCTTGGAGGCTCAAGACATTTCCTCACAAGGACGGTTCTTGCTCAAAATTAAAATAAGAGCTTGGTCCCCAATTGAGAGTATGTAATAAAGAGATTGACATGAGTTTCTTTAAATTCTTCACTGTATCTCTGGACAAATTATCACAGAATTAACAATGGAAATGCAAGTATCAAAATAATCTGGGTTCTTTACTAGTTTATAGTGTATTTGTAAGTTTCCTGTGCTATTTTTCTTCTTAACTATGACTTTTTGTGGCCCTTCTTAAATTTACTGTTAACCAAAGTACAGTTCTCACTTCCTTCAATTTCTTTACCACAGTCCAGGTAACTTTTGCGAGTAGCTGGAGATCACCAGTAAAGGTATTTGGACATTGGAAGTTGGGGACAAGTGGTAATGGCTCACAGGGCTGGATTTTGCCATGCTTTTGTTTCAGAAACTGGAAACTTGCCAGTTTGTGAGAACACTCTAATTTTGGGATATAGCTATGAAAGCTGAAAGTCTGAGACCTCTTATGGTCATACTAAGAAGCTGGCAAAATGCTCCAATAAATGTCTTTAAACATGAAAGATAAACTCTCGAAGGGGGCTGGAAACAGTTGGAGATTCATAATCACAACCAATACCTTCTTTGCTCTCTTTATTGACCTTATTTAAAAATACCATATATAGGGGTGTGATAGGGATCGAATCAAGTTTAGTAGGGTGGAAGAAAAAACACTGTTTTCTTAAATAGCAACTGTCACAGGTTAATCGCAGCTAGGAATTAAGTACCAGGCAGCCACTCTCTCACCTCCCCCCCTCCTCCAGTAGAAGGAAGTTTAAGTGGTTCTTTTTCTTCTGAACATTCTTCCAGAACTCTGTCTTGCTACAATATGCTTTAAATTGTCTATAATTGTTCCTTGGTTACAATGAGAAAATTAAACATGTTAAAGAAGAAACTTGATTTCACACAAAATGGTTAAGAAGAGCCAGCGCGCACACTGATCCTATAGCTAAAGCCAAGAATAATTTTGTCTGTGACCTTCAGGATCCAATTCAGAGAGGCATAAAAATGGTGCCCCTGGAGGGCACAGACATCCTATGGATTTGCAGGTACTTTGGGTTGAATTTAGTCTGTACCTACATTTTTTATGGTGCAAATCGAAGTAATCTCTTTTGAGAACAGTCCATAACTTCCTGCGCTGCCCTGCTCTTGTAGGCTGCCCACGTGTCTGCTCCCCCTTATGCTCCCTCTGCCCTCCACCCACTGTCTCCTATTCAATTTGCCACCTAGAGACAGTGCAGCTCTTGGCTGAAGGCGGTTCAGCCTCTGGGCTGTCACAGAAACGCCTTCTGAACATTGTTTGGTGACAAACCCTCTCCAACAGAAAAGATTTGTTAAGCGGCTTGTTGCACAGAGCATGCTGCCCTGCCCCACGCCGTCTCTCCGTGGCAGGGGTGCTCCTGCCTTGCCCCTGCCCTAGGAGAGCATCACGCCATGGCACACAGCAACACGCATCTTCTGCTGTGGCTGGGGCATGCCCATCCTCGCTGTGCTGCTTTGCCGCAGGGCAGCCTGCAAGGTTGCCCGGTGTCTCTGCTACAGCTGCCCCCGAGGGTCTCCGCAGCCAGCCTGTGACTCTTTGAAGGGCTGTGGATTTACTGTGGGTCAGCAGCTGGGGGATTAGTGGAACTATTTAGCCAGCCTGCCTGTCCCCTATTGCTGCGTACTTTTCAGTGAAACAACACTAAGCCTCCCCGCAGTTTGATCTACTGCAGACTGCAAACCATATATTTTAAAGCTGGGTTTGTGCGGTATTTTTTGCTGCTTTGTGTCTGGAGATAGACAGTAGAACAAAAATGCTAGACAATAAGCTCCCCTTCTGAAACCAAGATCCTAGGAAAAGCTCCGTTTTCTCCCGCGTTTTCCTTCTGTGCCTGCACCCTCCCACATTTCTGCCTCGTTTTGTGACAACTAGTGCTCTTGAATACTTAGCAGCCAGGAAGGTGGGTCCAATTTAAACCAGAATAAGCCAATTGCAGGTATATGAAAAGCAAAATTCGTTCACTGAAAGCCTTATCAGCGTGCAGTTAATTCTTTCCATAAAACAAAGCACATATTCATTAATAAATACCCTCTAGCTGCCTCTATTGTCATTACATTTTTCTGGTGAAAAGCTTGTCCTGAAAGATGTGATAGGATTTTTCCTGGTGCCTGCCACAAAGTCAAGGGTAGAATATCTGGGTCTTAGAAGCCTAGTGACTTATCCAATAAAGCACGCTGCTTCTACACATATGTTGAGAAGAAGTTCTAACATTTCATAACATGCAGAAAGGCAAAAATAGAGATCTACATGTGTTTGTGATAAGAAAGAAGTGTTTAATTCTCTATCCAGGGTTTTGCATTTTTATATAGGTGATTTAAAAATTGTGGCAGAGATCCTGTCTTCTCACTGCTCAAAAATCAAATACGATTTGTCGAGCAGTAACAAAAAAAGCATTCTCCATGAAACTTGGATCTGTAGAGACTTTAGAAATGGTAAGCCTGTGGTAATGGAAAAATGGGCTGTAATTGCTGTGGACTTTCATTTCAGCATTAGTTACATAAAACAGAAGCATATGCTTGTGTTGACCAAAATGAAAATGTTTTCTGCCAAACCCTTTGGCTCTTAACTTTAAAACAAACTACAGTATGATAGATGCTTACTGTCTATGCTCAGTGTGTTAAAGAGAAGGCAAAAAATATTATCTTAATAAAAACAACCATAAAATTTAGAGCAAAAAAATCTTAAGTCCAAGTAACTGGGTACAGTTTTTGATTGCGGTGCAGTGCAAGCTCATTATTCAATTGAACCAAAGCTAGGTATTACCAATTTAGGCTGGATTGACAGAAGCCAAGTTTAACACAGATTAGGCACATTTTTGGAGTCTACACAATTGGCTGACTTGATTTACAATGTATTTTACCTGGTAAAATCTTCTTGTACAGATGAGACCAAGGAAAGGGGATCATGAATATTTAAGGACGTGCTACAGCCTCATGTCTTAAGTCACTAGTACTGACAATAAAAGGACTGTTAGCACACCTGAGGAGTTCATACATCAAATGACATTATAGGGGCTGGGTGAAACTAAAGTTCAGTCTAGCCCGATGTCTTGCTCTGACAGTGGCCAAAAGCAGATTCCTAGGGAATCTGACTGTGGGAGCTGAGCAAGGGCTTCCCTAGCCTGCATCCACTGATCGCTCGGGAACTGTCTGAATCACACACGATGCCTGTGCAACTCCTGCATAGTGTCCCTTTGGCTCCTTATCAGTTTCCAGTATTCACAGTACTGCCAGACAGATTCATAGTCTGCTATGAGTTAGGTGAAGAACCTTTTTTTTTTAAAAAAAAAGCTAATATGAGGCAGTTTCTATTAGATACTCTGTGGTGCTTGCATTGAAGACAGTGAACAACTGATTGTTACCCACTCTCTTCATGCCTCTCAGGATGTGATCTCACCTGGTTTGCTTACCCATTGCTTATGTGGACACTGCTCCATTTTCCTTGTTATTTCTGCCCTTCTCCGTACCTTTCCCAGCTCTACTTTAACCCTTTCAAGTGGAGAAGGGAGAGGGGGCTAGAAACCTCATGCAGTATTCAACCTTTGTGGGAATACATGACAGAGATGGAAAATAGTTATAAAGTTGTCACCGGCCAATACCTTGGTAAAATAAATAATAATTAACACACACCCCACCCCCCACACCCCCAAAACCACATAGAATGATCATACATTGCAAAAATGGACATATTGGAATGTCAAAGCATTTGAGATAAAGTCACATTAAAGCATATTTTAGTAATAGGCTGCTACCCTTGTACAGTGAAAATTTTGATTAACCTTTCAAGTGATGGTTTATTAAACTAAACTAGAACAGGTCTAGACAGACTGACCTGGCAGCAAACCAAACCTAAAAATCCCCTAAACAATCCAAATCCCTTTGCCTCAAGAGGTTAGTTTAATTTCAAGGAAGCAAATGTGAAATTTATCAAACCTTAACATTTGCAACATGATTTTTAAAGCCTAAAGTTACTGAGGTAATGACCTCAGAGAAGGTAGTGCAAAATTTTAACCAAAGCAATTGAATAAATAAAAGCAAATACTTAGTAACTTTCTAAGCAAGTTCCTTTGAAGACAAAATATATAGGTAGCAAACTGACAAATCCTAATCAAATATTTCTGCTTTTCCCCATTGCATTACATCATATTCGTCAATCTGCAAACTGCTAAAGAGATTTGGGATAATTATTGCTGGAGCAGCTCTCTCTCAGGAAGAAAACCTTGAATTTCATTGTGGTCATTGTTAAATTAAAAATGCAGAAGCCTGCTCTGCTAAGCACAGAACTAGATTCCATGTTTAGGCACAGCTCTTTGAAAACTCTGTAGACAATTTGGGTGTATCACATAGGCAGCATAGACCCTCTGAGTATTTGACACCAGTTCTTGTTAGATGCACATGTGTGCAAACTCAATAGATAGATGAGTACACATTTTGTCATTAATAGATTCTCCTTTTTTTTCCCCGAAGATATAATCCTTGGCATGTGTTCCATTCACAACTCTACTACCGAAAAACTCAATCATGTGTACCACAGGCTGAGTTCAGAGAAGCATAACCCCACCAGGACTTTGTTTGGGTAGTCAAATACAATAGAAATTAACTCATCTTCTGCATTCTCAAGATAGCAGTGATTTTTAATAGGAAACAATTCCACGAATTAGGAACTGGCAGAACAATAGCTTATCATTGCAGACAAGATCACCTTTTAAATTTAGATTTTAAAATATCTTTGGTGGTTGTCCATTCTGTCAAAATCTGTATTTTTTTATTGTAACCCTGCTTATTTTCACAGCCTTTGTAATCTTCATGTGTTAAATAAACACTTCTTGTCCAGCCACTGAAAAAACTAACATGACAAATGATTTGTAGCTTTCCACCTGAACTGCTGTTCATGAAATTGGGATTATATGCCTGCAGGCCCACACATGGTAACTGAGTCTTGTCTTGGATTGCTTACTCTGTTTCCAGCACTTCTACAGCAGCAGATGAGGTTTCCAATGTAGCCTGAGTAACACAAATTCCTGTGTGGTTAACACTTTGAAGTGCAACTTAGTAGTTTAACTTTCATCTTTATAAAATGAAGAAATAATTTTTTTTTTTCCCCTGTCTGTTTCTCACTCTTTCACACTGTGAAGTGGATGTGAACATCTCACTTCAGCTACTTACACTGATGCAATTTAACCACTTAGGTTACTCACACGTACCAAGAAAAAATAGCAGAGTCCTTATTTTGCAGTCTCCAGTTGAAGTAAATGTGCAAGCTAGCATGTAGCAGATGTTGAAAATTCCCTGAAAAGAGACAGGACTGATTATTCCCCCCACCATAATGTCATACCATATGGAAGTGACCTGCTATAAGTAATTTAGATTCAACTGCAAATGAAGTCCAAGGACCTGCCTTGGACTCCAAATAAATACCTACACCTGTAGACCTGTAGCACAAGAAAACCAGTCTTAATGAGGTGTTTCATAGGCATTACTGTAAAATAATACGTTATGATTAAATGATCCAGTTCTGAATGATATTCACATGAAAAAGTAAGACTGACCCCAATCTAGTTGGGCCTTCTTCAAAGGGCAAGCAACTCCTCACCTCCCCCTCCAAGATTGTTACCGTATTTATTTAGAGTTGAGGGTTTTAACTAACTTCAAACAAGTTCCTGGTGGTCTCAGTTTCATTTTGAAGCTCCAAATTCCTCCAGTTAGTTGGTGACTCATCAGGGACTCCTCTGTCTTGGAACAAGACTGCAAGTGGTGCAGCTGTCACCTCCCTCTCCAAGATTGTTACCGTATTTAGAGTTGAGGGTTTTAACTAACTTCAAACAAGTTCCTGGTGGTCTCAGTTTCATTTTGAAGCTCCAAATTCCTCCAGTTAGTTGGTGACTCATCAGGGACTCCTCTGTCTTGGAACAAGACTGCAAGTGGTGCAGCTGACACAGCCGCTACACACAACGCAAGGGAAGCCACAATGAGCACCCTGTGCAGCGCGCTCAAACCATGGCATGTCCTGCCCTTAGTATGTGCAGAATGAAGAACTGCTGCATTCATTTTGGCTGGTGAGGGTCAAGCTGGACAGGCACAAGCCACTGGTGTATGGAAAATAGCTGAGAAGACACTATCGTTTGTGCTGGCAGAGAAAAAAGTGTCTTTTTATAGCACAATTTTCTTTTTCACAGTAATAAGCAGCACCAAGTAAAAAAGGTCTTTATATTGCCCAGTGTTCTCAGCTGACACAAAATAGACACTGCTTTGCAAGCATTGATTACGAGTCAGTGGAAATTTCTCTGGAGTGTGCTGTGGATAGAGGAGGGAAGCAGTCTTGCACACTTCCTTAGGGAGAGTGGGATCCTCTGCCACTGCAAAAAGTAAAGGAGCAAAGGACAATAAAGGGTTCTTTTCCAGTGCTGATGCAGGGAGCCAACAAAGGAAACACACCTCTTCTGTACGACTGGTTTAGATTTTACACTGATGGTTGACTGTTGAGGATGCTGTTTCACCTCTTCCTGTTGGGTATGTGAGTCAGCTCACACTGAATTCTCACTCTCTCTATTACTCTGAAGCCACAGTAGAAGGTTCAGGATACAGTCTTCAAAGAAAAGCAACTAATTGCTGTTATATTCAGTCTAAAGTTTAAATTGAAGAAAGTTTGGAACGCTTCCCTGAAACGTTTCATATGGCTTTATCTAAAGACAAAGTTTTCATAGTTTGAATATGCAAATAATGTTTAATATCTGCACAAAATCTGGTTGCAAAAACCTTAACTTTTGAATTATGGCATGGCGTTATTTATTAATTCAGTACCCCAGTTTGGTTTTCTATAGCTCCTGGGAACTGCAGATGAGACCATAAGCCAAGACACCCATTGCACTCAATCAAAGCTATTCCACAATCAGACTGAGCCTCCTGGATCTCCATGCACCCCATTGCTCTTGGTCATCTTTCACTTCGCACTGAGTCTCTCCATTTCCTGCCATTGCCAGCCATCTACCTGAGGAGTGAAGCTGTCTCTCAGCAGAGTTCGCTCTCCAGCTTTCCCTGTGCAAGGCAGGTTGCCCTTTGAGATTTGAAACATCTCACTCACTGCTCACTGCTTCCACAGCACATCCCAGCCAGGGAACAATAATTCCACATCAGGAATCGAGCTGCTTTCCCAAACGATACTGCACTGTATTACCACAAAGCCACAGGGCTGTTCAAAACACCCACTATCAGCCAGCTCCATTCCCCTGCCAGAAATCAGAAAACAAGAACACACTCGGCCTTCCCCGCTCGGTGCTTCCAGCAGTTCACCCGCCCAATTATGCTGGGGTCTGTCCACATCTGTTTCACAGTACTCCTCTCACTGGCTTAATTGTACATGCTTACCGATATCCGAGACAAACCACAAGGAACCACTTGTATAAAGCTAGCTAATGAAGAAAGGAGAAAAGAAAAACAAAGAAATATCAGCATTTTAACAAAAATGAATGTAAAATCATCTCTATTTCACCATCACAAAACAAATACAAATTCTCGCTTTGCAGATGTTGCTAATTACACACACAAGTTGGTTTGGGGTTTTGTTTTTTTTTTTTTACTTAAAAAAATCTGCAATTTTCACTCTAAATCTGACTTGCCCTTAGCAAAGGCTTTTTTTTGAGAAAAGGAAGGATGTTAGTGAGAGCTGGTTTTTGGCAAGACCCAGGAGGAACATACTGCCCCATTAATAATCCCTTAATTCTCTAATAATATCCTTTAGGGAGACTGGCTACTTCCATTGCTTGTTTTAGTATTAAACAATACGCTTACCCATTCAGCAAATCAAGTTAAACTTCAGAAGTCATCACCTGTGGGACATTGACTTTGTTGCTCATCTAAGATGCGGAACAAGGGTGCTCCGCAACACTTTCCCTTCCGCTCTTTTCATGTGCAGGGCTGCAGAAGAGCCCTGAGGACTCTCCAAAGCCTTCCTGACCGCAAGTCACCAGAGGCAGCCATTAGGACTCAGTCTGTAGCTGTGCGCAGTGAAAAACAATAGTATTTACATCCATAATGGTCTTGGCTTCTCTTCAGGAGGTGTATTGTGGAGACCTGACTGCTCTTCACTACAGCAGCACTGATCACAACTATTGGAAAGGTTCAGCCAGGAGAAAATAGTTGTAAGAAGTACTGGGGGGAAGGAAGGGATAGAGAAATGGATACGAAAAAGACAGCTGGAGGTGCTTACCTCAGCTACTGGAAAAGGCAGGTTCCAGCAAAATTAAAGGAAACTGACTCTAAAATTGTGTTATTTATAAAAGAGCAAAGGCAGCTTAAAGTACACAAAAAGTAAATACAAGCCAGAAAGAAACATTGTCCTGCACAGGATGTCACTAGCCTGTGGTATCCACCATGGCAGCAGGTCAGTCACCTTCTGTAGCTTCCTTCGTAGAGAGGTCGACAATCCTAAACCCATCATCTGTCCTTGCACATGGTAAACTTGACACATGGTAAGAGCAAAAATTTCATCTCCCCCTGCCCGACACACGTATGGTTTACTGTATGCAATCTCTCCTGCAAGTCTTAATACAACTAAAACTAAAGACCAGGCTATTTTAGTCAGGATTACTTCAATTGGGACTGTACACAATAGCAGTACAGCCACTGAGACACACCACAATGATGTCATTCAAACAACTCGATGTCTGTTGGTCTTATTTAAATTCCTGACTGTCCCCAATCATAGACATAAATTCTTTCAGGTTGGAAAGGACCTTTAAGATCAAGTCCAACCCTTAGCCCAACACTGCTCATACCACCACTAAACCATGTCCCTAAGCACCACATCCATCTTTTAAACACCTCCAGGGATGGTGACTCAAGCACTTCCCTGGGCAGC
>NW_010257434.1:18848-41605 GCF_000690775.1 Eurypyga helias
GGGAGAAGAGCCCAACCCCTACCTCTCTGCAACCTCCTTTCAGGCAGGTGTAGAGAGCGTAAGGTCTCCCCTGGCCCTCCTCTTCTCCAGAATAAACACCCCCAGCTCCCTCAGCTGCTCCTCACAGGACTTGTGCTCCAGACCCTTCCCCGGCTCTGTTGCCCTTTTCTGGACATGCTCCAGCACCTCAGTGTCTTTCTTGTGGTGAGGGACCCAAAACTGAACACAGGATTCGAGGTGCAGCCTCACCAGTGCCCAGTACAATCCCTAGTCCCAGTGCCCACCCTGTTGCTGTTAAAATCACCTAAAGAAGATACATCCTACAATCAGAGCCCTTCTTACCAGCAAGACAGAGGTCAAAGAGGAAGCTTGGTTCACAGCCAATGATGTAAGCAGGGACACCATATCCCACTGCTACCCTCGCTTCTCACGAGAGTGCCAACTGCAGCCAAAGCAGGCGGGCTCTGCTGGGGACCTTCTCCCATCTGTCCTTTGCAGCAGTTCCTGGAGCAGGGGGGCTGCAGATGTTTACCCCTCTGACTGAGCCAGCTATTGCCTCATGCCTCCAGTTCCTGCAGGCCGGCAATTAAGGCAGAAATCTGGAAATCCACAGTACAGTTAACAGCTTCTGGTCACGGTGGTGATTGGATTAGGGGAGAGGGGGCTGTCTGGAAGGATACAGCACTGGCCACTCTGGGGATTTAAACTATCCCCCAGCCAAAGGAAAACGAGTGTGGTGGCTGTGGTTTTCTTTCCATTAACATTAACTTACAGTGTGTCCCCTAAAAAAAAAAATGGCATAGCTGGCAAATCTCGGGACCAAGGCCCGAAACTGATCTAGCATGAAGACTGAACTTTCTCTCACCCTTTGGAGTTCAGCTTTTCCTTCTCAGTGTCAAGGTGAAGGGACAGAGTAACACAGTAATATTTCTCATCCTGCATTTTCTTCTTGTTCCATGTGAATGTCAGAAATCCAGGAACCTAGAGATCTTTTAATAAATCCACGAAACTTCCCATGGGAATAATTACACATTTTAAACACATCTCCAGAAAAGAGAATCTCATACCTCAGAAAGTCAGATACAGAAATTTTCTTCTCGGAATTTAATGAAACAGGTAAAATGAGTAATTTTTTTTTTTTAAGGTGAACTTTATGACTTGAAATACTGTGGATTAGAGTCTTTTATGCCAAAATGCAACAAAACCTAAATGATACAGGGTTTAGCATACATGCTGTTGGACAAGAACATAGCAGAGGTTAAAGAAAAGTTATCATTCTGTAATGTAAATCAAATTTCCCCTGATTTTCCTTTTTTTAAACAATAAAGATTGGTTAATAGACCTTGCTTATGTTATATATAGTTGGAAAAATCACTGAGATGTCATTTGATACTGGATTTATCTATCTGGGCTCAAGCTGTAGCAAATTTAATATGTACAGAGCTAACTCTACTAACTTGACATGATTAATCCATTCAAATATTCTTTTAGCAGAGCAAACAGTATAGGAACAAGTAATTTGCACATGTCTACTTGGTAGAGTATACATTTTTTTTAAAAGTGTATCTTAACAGTATGAGGAGAATTTTTGAAAAGCCATGAACATTCTATTCTCAAAAGCAAGTTGGATGCATAGCATAAATCACTCAAAAAAAAAAAGAGAGAGACAGAATTTCAGTCTTTATATTGTTTCAAGGCATTTGAAACCATTTTCCTAATTGCGACTTCAAAATCCTCTTCTAGCCAATCACAGAAATTCAGGAACTTCAACTCACACCCTTTTTGTGCTGCATGGTGTTTTGGGGGCAAGCAAAATCTGCTCTGTACTTCAGTAGGCTGCAAAAGACATACTCAGTACTATGCATTAAAAAGCAGCTCAGCAGGAAAAATTACCAATTGAATCAGAAGGATTCTGCCCCTGATTAACACCGAAGGAGTGTCTCTGCATGATGTGAGGAGGCACTGAATTACTAACACGTCCCAGACACCGTGGAAGATTTGTGATTATTCCCCTGAGCAAAGAGGTTGCAGGAGAGGACTGGATTTCAGCCCAGGATGGCTGGGAGAGTTTGTTTACTGAAGATGGGGACATCAAGGTGTGTTTAGATTTGCTACAGCCAGCTGACTGCACTTAATTGTGGCATTTGTAAAAGACTTTAGGCTGAAAAATAAATTTCAGAGAGGCTGTAGCACTAGAAATTGGGCTGATAAAAACTGGTGAGCTGGAGAGAGACAACTTAATTTGGGGTGAGCAGACAGTTGGTTCTTGCTTACTGTAGTCCTGGGTAGGCAGGGGCCCTGGCTTGCAAACCTGAGTTGCTGCAGATCCTGGAGAAGCTGTCAAGCTCTGCTTGGTGTAGTGATTGACACTAATCCACTGTCCTCTGAATACAGCAGAGTTTTAGGAAGAATTTAGGGTTAATGGAAGGATCAGGGTTGCCCGATTAACTTGATTTCTTGCGGAGTCTACAAAAAGCTGCTGAGAACGAGGGCAATGTAGCTGTAAGCATTTCTGGACTTGATAAGAGCTGCTGCTTTTATCATGGGATTGGGGTCATCACAGCTTTCAAATGTGAACCAAAATCCTAACGGAATCCATGAGCTAACTTCAAGTTTTAGAAACCACCTAACCATGCCACCCTCAGCTGTGAGGCTTGACAGAAGCAGCAGTCTCTTCCTGAGCTTCAGCCTGGAAGGTTAATACAAGGACTAGCTGCTATGAGCAGCAACAAACCCTCTGCACACCATTTGTAACCAGGAACACTTCTCCCTGTTTGCGTCTTCATGTGGCAGGGGTCTCCCATGGAGTCCCGTCACTGAGCTGCCCTCAGACAAAATGGTCCAGAAACCCAAGATTACAGCTTGGATGAGCAGAGCTCTCAGGTTTGTCACAGGGCTGAGAGTAAGGAAAAGGCCTTTTGTTACATTTAGGGCCAGTGTTTGCATGCTACTGTCAAAAACACCAATCCAGCCTTGCTGACTTGATTAAATCAAGATGCTGCAGTGTCTTTCCTGCTCATACATGCTGAACCCTAATCCTGAAATTAAAGCTACACTTAGATCAGCAACCACTGTCAAACTCTGAACTAAGCACAGTTCAGAGGCTCCTGCTGGTGATGACATTAAAAGACACATTGGTAACACCTAGATCTGGGCAGCAACACTGACTCAGTGATTCCTGTCACCCAACCTTTCACCCTGACCCTCACGAGGCCTTTCTGTACATCAGCTCCTCACGCTCCACCAGCAACCCCTGCCATACCAAAAGCTAAGCATGGCTTACTGGCTCCCATTTAAAACCCGTTCAAAATACTCTAATAATCACTTTTAAATCCCACAGTAATGCAGACTCCACCACCACATCAGCTTGACCTCTAGCCCTTAAAAATATGAAGTGAAAACACTATCTACAGACAGCCAACCAGGTCCAGCTCTAGCTCAAAAAAGCTCTTTTCAAACCCAAGATTAGTGCCTGCATCGTAACCATTCCTAGCCTGACACGGTAACCTAACCTGAAGTCTAACCCTTCTCCTTATAGCGATGCATCAAAGGCTATCAGTTGCAATTTTTCATAGTTTGATCCTAATGTTACTGGGTGTAGCACACCATGACTGAAATAAAACTGGGTGTGTTTGCAAATTATTGACTCTGAGTCACTACTTAGCATCAAATCATCCAACTATCCAAAATTTATATTCTTAAACCCACCAACTAACTTTGAAAAGGTGCCTTTTGATGCTAAAGAATTAGTGTTAATCCATCCCCCACCATCTCAAAGGTTCAAGTCAGAGCACATGCATTATCCCAGCCAGCCTGAAAAAACCACTGGATGCGATGGACAGATTTGGCCTGGAAGAAGATAGTGCAACGAAGATTAAAAAGACAGTATTAATCAGCTTCTCTTCCCAGTGTTTGAGAGAAATTGTGACTGAACTTTAGAGAGAACTCTGTCATATGGAAATATCACTAAAATGAGAACAACAGTAATTAAGTGGATGGAGGCATCCTTTTTTCTTTTACTCTTTGATGAAAACAATACTTTGATAAAATGCCAGGGAGAACAATGTTTGCATCTCACTTTCTCAGGTTGCCTAGACTTATGATGAAAACGCTTAAATCTGACCAAGAGTGAATCTATCAAAGGATACAAAATAGTTTACAAAAACTATTTCACATTACATATATACATAGGAGCCCTAATTCCTGCAGTTGTATAACATCAATCATGATGTCGTGGTTTAAAACCAGCACACATAGGTAACTTCTGAAGGCAATGTAATTAATTCTAGAACTTTGGCTCTTAGTCCAAGTCTGTAAGCTGAAGTTTGCAATAAACTGATCTGTCATGATTCACTATTTAATACATTCATATAAATGCTTTTAAAAAATTTCTTATTCTGTCCACATAGCAGCAATTTTTCAGGCTATGTATCTTGTCTCAAGTTTATGTATTTTGAGTTAGAGAGACTGGCAAAGTTCCTGAGTGAATTCACAAACTCCCCAAGATCCTCATGGGCTGAAGCAATTCATGTGATGAGGGGAGAAGCAGCATATCTCACCAGAAACCGTTTTATTTGGTCTGTCATTGGGGAATGAGGTCCATTCTGCACTGCCTTCCAGATTCCTTTCATTTCTGAAGTGGAAAGCAGCCTGGTAGAGTCAACTAAAATGTTTCCTAGGTTAACTGGAGCTCACAGCTGACAGAGAACCAGCAGTTGGTTCCCATTCAGCTACTCTTTAGGGTATTTGGCAATTCTGACAGGTTGAAGTAGTATTGTGTTGTTACAAAATGAAATTTTCATAGATGCGTAATATATGTATAAAGAGCTAAATCTCTTAAATTTTAAGCTTTCTTTTCCCCAGTGTCCAAGCTGTTGACAACTCAGTCTGACACACTATAGTCATGAAGAAAAAAGACGACCTTTTATTATTTAAATATGTTAATATTGAAAAAAGCAGAGGGGAGAACAGGAACTACACATAAAGATGAAGATATATTGGACATCTCACTGTCTTGCCTGTTCTTCATAATCCAGAAACACGGCACCACGGCCTAGTTAACGGCAGCTGAGTGCCAAGACAGATCATGTGTGTTCTTTCCATATCGGTTTAACAGCATCAGTTTAATAAAAGTACAGGATCAAAGAACTTCAGAGAGGCAGAAAAGAACAAATAAAAACTCACTGTCAGCCAAGGCACACAGATTCATTACACAGAATATGTAAGCAACCGAAAAAGAGAGAAAAAATGTTTGCAGTAACCCAAAAGCAGTCCTGTCAGAAAGTTAATTTAGAAAGCCTAATTGATGGGTTTATTATGGTTTATTGTGCAAATAATAAATCATATTAAAACTCTGATTTGTAAAATTAGGTTTGAAACAACTGTATAAATGTTAAGTAGCTTTAAGTGTAAATTAATTTTTAGTAAATTAAATAAAGGTTATTAATTTAATATTATCTTAATTTACCACAATCCCAGTTCCTATAAGGGGACACTGTAGACACAAATGGTTGCAGTTGTTAGACAGTGAAATACTGGCCATCAACTTATTGCTTACCTTGGTGGAGACAACACCATAAAAATTAAGGTGTCATAGGTCAGTCCATGATGAATCTTTTTTTTTCTTCACTAGAATAGCTACAGAGAAGATAACTTAAATCAAGGGGTTGAATCCTTGAGACAGACGACTCATAGAAGGTATTAGATAACAAACCTATTGAGGTGCTGGAGTGCATCCAGCAAAGGCAACAGAGCCAGGGAAGGGTCTGGAGCACAAGTCCCATGAGGAGCGGCTGAGGGAGCTGGGGGTGTTCAGCCTGGAGGAGGCTCAGGGGAGACCTGATCGCTCTCTACAACTACCTGAAAGGAGGTTGTAGAAGGTGGGAGGTGATCTCTTCTCCCAAGTAACAAGTGATAGGACAAGAAGAAATGGCCTCAGGTTGCACCAGGGGAGGTTTAAATTGGGGTTTAGGGAAAATCTCTTCACTGAAAGGGTTGTCAGGTGTTGGAACAGGCTGCCTGTGGTTGAGTCACCATCCCTGGAGGCATTTAAGACACATGTGAATGAGGTGCTAAAGAACATGGTTAAGTGGTGGCATGAGCAGTGTTAGGCTAAGGGTTGGACTTGATGATCTTAAAGGCCGTTTCCAACCTAAATGATACTATGATCTATGACCCAGAGTCCTTGAACATGCTATCGATTATGAGTTCCAGTGAGTCCATGAAAAGCAGCTGTGCAGGACATGAAATTCAGGCTGTGGCTTCAAGTAATTGAACTAAATGAGAGTTTGTCCCAAATGCAAATTTTCTCCAACTCTATGTTCTTAAAATAGTATTTATTTTTCTCTCTGGAAACAACTTCCAGATTGGGCTCATCCCACCTTAGTAGAAATAAACTGAACAGAATGAACACTTGTGCTGAATGAAGAAATCATACAACTGTAATAACCAGTTAGTCATGATTATTAATACATCAGGGCCATGAAAATGAATAATGAAAGAGATGTTTCAGAAAAGAAGCAGACTGAATGGCCAGTTACTTTGTCCAAGAATGTCACTCAGTTCACATAAACAAAACTGAATTAGGTGTCTTTACTTTGCAAGTATCCATAGAAACAAAATTGCTGAGAAGTCCAACATAAATCAGTCCTCATAGCTATCTGTATCTCAATCACAGCCTATGAAGACCACTACATAGCCCCTCCTGCAGCAATACAGCCCAGTTTTCTCTCTAAAGTCACCTAGTGTAGTCTTCAAGATTTTATATTTAACTTTCTGACCTCTCTATCGCATGGAGCATCAGGCAACTTATTTCTCACACTCTATTGGTGGATTGCCAAATTAGACCATCTTCTTTAGTTACTAAAGAAAACCTAGATAAATACAGGCAAGTTTCAAACAACAAAAGACTTGATTAAGCTTCTAAATCCATAGTTAGTTTTTAAATTAGTTCAGTAATGGATTTCCATATAATTTTTTTTTTTTTGCTAAATAGTTTACACTGTTATTGTGGAACAGCATGAAACAGACTCTGCACCGCTTTATTTACAGGATACAAAAGCTGATTCTGAATGAACCTGACAAAGCAACATGTGTGGCCAAGACCAGAGTTGAGACCAAGCATCAAGGCTTCTTTGGATAGAATACGCATTAACAGAACATCATTTGCAGATGTTCTTTATCCGGTTGGATTCCCTGGCTTTTTGCTATCTCTGCTTACAGGAGCCATGGCCAAAACAAGCACATTTGTCCCTTCTTCAGAAAAGTGCATTTGATGATGCCACGCAGATGGGAGGCCTCCAAAGCAATGGTTCTCAGCATTCCAGCTGATTAGCTCTTCTAATTGTCTCCGTTTCCTCTCATCCCAGGATCTTCTCACAATAAATCTACTTAGGAAAAGTTGCATAAAATGCAGTATCAAGGAAGCAGAAGGGACATGATCTAAAAGTAACACTGCTTTTCAAGCTACATTCCTAGCATAGAAGACCAAGAGTTTATTTCCTCTTGGCAGTTGTAGAATGTAAACAATCTTTCTTGGTCATGTTGCAGCTTGATCATACGTTTTTATGTGTTTTATATCCTGTCTCATCATTAGCAAGTATTAGGGTGGAAAGCACAAGAATAAACAAGGTGGGCTGTGGTGGTGTTCTTCAAAGCACTAAAACATCTCAAGGACAGCCTGTTTCACCCTCCTCACATGCCTCCTTAAACAAGTCACCTGAATTAGGATCAGAAAGACAAGTCCTGTCGGTAATTTTTTGCCTGTAGCATGTATATGTATACTATATATATATTTCTCAAGATTATGCAGAAACTATTGATCAAAGATTGTGTTACCACAGAATCCCAAGACATTTGCAATGCTTCATCTTTCTTCTTATGGCGGCTTATAACTCGGCCTTTTTTACAGGCTCTTGTACAGCATGTGGTGACAAGAGATACAGACGATCTCTAGGTCCTTTTAGATTCAACATCTGTTGCACAGTCATGTACAGTCACTCAGACCTGGAGCTGTTGACCAATGCAATTACCTCTACACTTCTGTACTTATAAAGGGCCAGTGCAAGTCATAGACGACTTTTCTAGAGGGCTGCAGCTAGAAGAAAAGGTCAACGCTTTGGATAAACGGCAGAGTCTCCAGTATTTGGAGTGAAATTATCTGAGATTATTACAAGGTGGCCCAAGTGTAGGATAGTGTTTAATATAGCTCTGGAACCCTGATTCACAATAGCTGCCTCCAAGATTAAAGCTTTTTTAGATATTTGAGGCTTTTTGCCTTTTTTCAATGAAATATAAAAGCTTTCCACTTCAGAATGGGCTCAGTTAAAGCAAACATACTTGTCTGATACAGTAGAAGAAAAGGAAATTACTATTAACCAACTGTGAAAAGACTGAGTCAGTTTATTTGATTCTCTATAGTCCTTCATGCAAAATAAATGCATGTTTTCAATAAAAGTTTGAAGCCAGGGAAGTTCGATTTCAAATAAGAACTGTAATGAATTAAAGTATTTATACATTAAATCTTAAATGATATATCACATTTTTGAACTTGAGAAAAGCAAGATACATGTTAGAAGCAATAGTACACAAGTCATACAGGTGGTTCCTGTGAAACCTAGAACAAACTTACCTATAGGCATCTCCAAAGAGCAATATTGTCTGAGATTAAATTTCCATGTTTCTTCCTCTTCAAACACATTACATTTTCCAATGTGATTCACCTGTGAATGTAGCTGTCAATGACGGCAAACCTATTACAACTACTGCTTATTTTGGATAGCAGGTATTTCACAGAAGTAGTCTTTGTTACACACATTACTAAGAAGGCATAAGGATGGCATACGACCTCAGTATGAGAAGTTGTGAGTTTGCATTTTTAATTTCCTGTACCTCTCTTGTATTTTTTACTTGATTATTTGGAAAGCTGATATACAAAATACTGAATGACTTGTCATGAAAAGTGAATCAAATTCAGTAATATCTAATTTTCAGAAAGACTGAACAGATTTTTTTAAAATCACTTCTATGTATAGTATTTGAAATCACTTCTATGTAGGGTATTTGAAATATGTTTGCAGTTCTGCTTAAATAAGAAAAATGCAAAGACTAGTCCATAAAATCCCTTCCCCGCTCCACTGATGTCTTTCTAATTTTCCTGATTTTCAACATGCGGACAAGCAGCAAGGATTAAAGAGGGTCTGAAAAAAAAGTCTTCATGAAGCAGAAACGGATATTTAGAAATTTAAGTGTCAGACCACGGTCACAGTGCTGTTTGCCATACTTAAGCATTCAGTTCATGCAGCTTGGTAACTGTGAAGTGAGTACTTGACAAAAAAGAAAAAAAAAAAAAAGGTAAATCCTCTCTCTACTTGAGTTTCCAGGCTTGGGAGTTGGCATGACAACTGCAAGCAAGTAGTCAAGTCAGGCAGCAACTCAGAGTGAGAAGCCAAAAGAAACCATCAGAAACATAAAAAAACCAGAAGTAGAGAGGAGTGCTAGGCAAAGAAATGATAAATTGTGGACATCACAGAGCTTTAGAGGTGTGGGCACTAGCACAAACAGTGAGTAACTCTGTCCCTGCATAGCAGTAGGCAGAGTATCATATAGCTGAGGTGGTGACTAGCTGTTTCTCCAGCGAATAAAAAGATTGTGCTACTCTAGGCAAAACTCCAGCACTCCAGCTCTGTTTTGTGCCAACAGAAATAGCTGATCAGGCTGCACCAGAGCAGTTTCATAGTGAACTGCAAGTAGCGATACATAAAGAGCTTATTAATCTTCCTTTACCATTGAAGCAAGTTTAATTTCCAGAAAACAGATATTTCTGTCTAAATCAAAAGAAAGAATTAAGAAGGGTGTAAAAAATAGGAATATCTGATAAATCTAAATAATTTTTTAAAAAAGAAGAAAAAAGAAGACCAAGAAAAAGAAAGCAGGAAAAAAGAAGAAAATAAGAAAAAAGAAAAAGAGGTAGGTTTGTGAATGAGAGGAGACATTCATCGATGTGGTAGGATAGGTTATTCTACAACTCCCTCTGCAATACTTTCAGTTTGCTATTGTTACCTCTGTATTTTGACACAATAAATTACTTTCTGTCTCCAACTGACAGGCAAGTTGGAGAGCAGATCAACAACACTGCTCCACAAGATGATAAGCATAGCCTTGGATTGGCCTCAGAAACCATTCACTTCTCATATACCGGCAGCACAGTCACACATGAGGACATATAAGGCCAGATTAGCCCACAGCAGAAGTCTTCAGTCCTGTATTTTCTTACCCAAGCACAGTTTTTAAAATGTTGTAGTTTTAATAACCTATTACAATTAAAATGATGACTTAAAGTTGTTTGTGCCTTGTGGTTTGTTTGGTTTTTTTTTTTCTTTCAGAAACTTGGTCATTTTCATCATGTTTGTCAGTTGTCTAAAGCCTGCACATTTTTATTTCACATTGTAAAATACATCTATTTTAAACACAAACATAACGCTGGGCCTAATACCTGTTTTATTCTCTAGCCCACCAAGGCCTTTTGTTTTTTTTGCTGCCAGAAGTATGTGCTTGAGCAATTCTATCACTATATTCTGTGTGTATATATATCTGTAATATATGCTATCACTTTATTCTGGTGAATGTTAAACCCCTTGCATCATGGTTATTATACAGGGTGAAGTCCACAGTAAGTCTTAATGAATGACCTCCTTCTACAGGTTCATGTTGTTCTACAGCATGAACAAAATGGATGCTATAACTCAAAAGTTGCAACTCTCCTTTCTGCACCTTCCTTACTACATTTCAACTTTTGAACATGGTAATATTAACATTGGAAAAAAGAAAAAAACAACTTATTTTGTTGGACACATCTCATTTTTATGGTAATTTGGCCTCATACATAACTCAATTCTCCAGGATCTAAGACTTTAAAATGTTTACAGGTGTGATTGAGTAAAAATGTAGCATGCTGATGGACCAGCACTTCAACTGGTGAAAGGAAAAGTCAATAATGGTATAATGCCAACTGAAGTTCTGGCCCAAAATACAGTGTATATTCACCTGAACAGAGGACTGACAGAGGCAGAGAAATCAATACAAGTCAAATATTCTGTGCTTACTGCACTTTCCCTTAAAAATGCACTTGTATGTTATACCACAAACACAAGAGGGTTGTTTCATTAGAGATTCCACCTAAATTGTATTTTTTTAAAGACCTGTCTCCACACTTTCTGGCTGGATAGCACTGGTTTGTGTTAAGCAAGTATCCTGGTGGCATTAGTGTTTACTTTCTTTTCCCACATGGACTGTACAATCAACACTAGGTCAGCTATAACTAGTCACGGCAATATAAAATTATTTATGAAAGAATAAGGACAATTAAATAAGCCATTTACAGTAATAAACAACAGACCAGAATGACTGAATTCCTCAATAAGTAACCTGAAAATACCATAAAAATATAAATCAACAAGATTCTTCCCCTATGCCTGTAGTTCGCCCTTCTGCTCCTGTTGGCTTCCTCTGCCTCTGAACCCAACTTTCTGAACCTACATTGATTAAGAATGAGATATCTGTAAGATGATATGTTTGCACTGATCCTATAGATTGCTTTGAACAAGCAGTTCATCACAAATGTGGCTTCTATTAAGTTTTATTACTTTCAGGATGTTCATTTTGGTACAGTCTTATTTTCCTAATTCTGGGCAAAACCACTACCCATCACGTTAAACAAACAGAGGTGGGGAGGTGGAAAAAATATTAGTGAGTTAAAACAACACTGACTGAACAATGCTGATGTACATATTTAAACATCTAGCATTAATCTGAAATAGCTTCTTTTCAAGACTTAATTTTACAGTGACTAATCGAACAAGACTATACACAAGCCATCTCAAGACTCTACGACATGTTATTCTATTCATATTATACATCACTATAGAAATAAAAACTATATTGTATACGACTGTAGGAATTTATATACTAAATCCAGTGTGTTATATGAGAAATATGTACTAGTTCTTAATCAAAGAACACAGTTTAGAACATAGCTCAGTTACTGTCCAAGTAACTTGAGACTTCACAGAAGATTGTGACTCTCAAGCAGGACCATCGGTTATCATGGTGATACCTGGGAGAAGGGAAGGATTGTTCTTCACAACTGCATATGGAAAAGAAAAGCAGTTAATATTTAGATATAATTTATGAAGAAAAATATAGTACCACCAGTGCTCACAGGAGTATTAGCGTACTTCAAGTGTTAAGAACTTAAATTTAAAATACATAAAAATCACATTAAGATATACTATGATTCTAAAAGTTAAACATTTAGCTACTAAGAAAATCCAGAAATGAGGTTGCCATCAAACCTTGTCAGCATTTATGTACAACTATATTAACATACATCCTGATATTAAGTATTGCATAGTTATTTATGAATGAGCAGGAATCTTGGAGTAGTGGCATGGAAACTCAAAGGCTTGAGGAGGTTATTATCAGCAGGACAGGAGAGTGAAATTGTGCAGGAGACAAGAACTGGAAGGGTTAAGGAGAAAAAGCATTTCTTTAGTCCAAATACTTAAATGCTGCCACGGAGAAGCAGATTCTATCTTTGTCTCGATCACAGACCGACCCCCCCCCAACTTTGGAGTCCTTTATTTCATGGCTGTGTAATTTGAAACATCTGGGAAGTCTGATTTTCAAAAGAAGTGACCTTTAAATTAAAGGTGCAAGTTTAGTTAGCAGAAGCTATATACTAAATACTTAAATACTACATAAATCTTACTGACCATAAAACAGGTGATGAGCCTCTCAAACTAGACACCGAAAAATTATTGAGCTCTATTCCTCAGTTAACCACCCAAAAATAAAAGTAATGCTTCCTTGGCTCATCACCTGTTTTTAAGATAAGACTTCTTACTCACAGTGGTGAAAACAGAAGACACATACATTACGCCAGCCTACATGTCCACTCCTACTACCGAAACTGCTGCTAACACTCATCATCCTTGCTGCCCTCCCTGCCTACAATCTTCCCTTCACCATGTCCTTCTTAGGATTATGAATTACTTTTCTCCTCAGACTAATTAATTGCCAAGTTAATTTTGAAGTCTTACCCTACTCTCCAATATCTGCAGCTCCTCCTCTGTGTAGCATTTACAGCAAATCAAATCAGCATATTCTATTCCATCATCCAGACTTTTAATGACAGGTGATAATGCACAGCAGACACGGGATAAATCCTTGCAGAACCAAAGCTGATAAACCCGACCAGTTTCAGAGTAGTTACCAACACAGATGAGGTGTAAGTTTTCTGGCCACTTTTAGCCCCACCTTACACTATTATCATCTAGCCTACATATTCTTAGACCCTGAAAATATCAGAGTAACTTCTTATTAAAGTTAGGTGTTGCTACAACTCTTCCCCTACCATCTCTATACATTACGCTACATGTCATAGCAAGCCTCTCTTTTGTCCACAATTCTGGATAGTGTCATGTACTTCTCTTTGGAGCTAACTGGAACATATTCAGCTAAAGTAATTTGTAACCCAATACTATGAAGTATAATGGAATACTACTAATAAATCAGCCATTTTAAACAAGACTCAGCTACAGCATGAGCAACAGCTTTGATCCAGTATCACATTTCATCATGTGGTATTAAGTACAGTGTAATCAAAATGCAAATATTTATAAAAATAAAAGAATGCAGGGGCTACAATGCTTTTGCTTCCCCTTCATTTTTCTAGGTCCTCTCATTTTAATTAGTAAATGTTTTGAAAAACTCTACAAACACTTTATCAAGGTATTTATATAAATGAAGTGGCTGCGCAGAGCAACCCCCGACACAAGATTAAAAATACGTATTTC
The DNA here is from genome assembly GCF_000690775.1 of Eurypyga helias. Classification (NCBI taxonomy): domain Eukaryota; kingdom Metazoa; phylum Chordata; class Aves; order Eurypygiformes; family Eurypygidae; genus Eurypyga; species Eurypyga helias. The sequence continues at coordinate 32,702 of NW_010257434.1, forward strand.
TCTGCTTCAAAGGCTCACTGTCTGCAGTGTTAAGAGAAAGACGGAATGTTCATGTCTGCCCCCCTAAATACACATATACCCACAGGTCAATTTATATAGAAATGCTCAGGGCTTAAGACTGAAGGATTATATAATGCTGCCTTACTGCCCATTTCACTAAAAACTATGATTCTTAGGACTACATATCACCATATATAGCAAAAATGTGGTATGAAGAAGCAGTGACAAATTTTTACAGATTTTTCAATTAAATATAGAGGTGTCACTGGTGGCCTATGACCCCACATGTACAAGTTAGTGAATGAGGGTTGAACAAAATGGCCTTAAGTGATTTCAAACCGAGAACAACTTTAAGCATATGAAACTCTCTTCAGACACTCAAGAGACTTTATCTGTAGTTGGGTGTAGATTTCTATCACTCATATCCAAGACAGAGTAATTAAAACTGAGATGAGACACATTGGCATCTACAAGGGAATCAAGAGTCTATCTGTCTATGGCAGCCTAAACCAGCTTGGATTGTATTTCAGAGCAAAACAGCTTGAAGGGATAGAACTGGGCTCCCTGTAAATATCAGAACACTAAATGCCAAAAGATAAGTAGAAGTTTTGTACATTAAAGCATAATTTAGACACCAAAGAAGAAATGCATACTAAACAATACAACGTTATGTCAGAAATTGGAAGGTTGCCTACTACAGCCAGAATGTTCTGAAAGATGCTTCCAGTAGCAGCAAAAGGAGAAAAAACCCCTAAAATAACTTCTCAAAGGAAGTGAATGGACTCATATGACATAATTTGATAGCAGATGACTAAACCTGCTGATCCAGTCAGTCTTTGATAGCAGATGACTAAATCTGATGATCCATTCAGTCTTTCTAATAAAAAATTAGTCATGTGCTTGAATGGTTTCTTAAACACCGTCTAGGACCTGAGGCCAGATCTTTGGGTGAAAGCACATGGCACTATTAATGTCAAAGGTATGCTGAGTCGTTCAGGGTCTAGTACATAGCTTTCAATTATTTAAGACTCATGTTTCCTAATTTTGAAACAGGAGTTGGGAGCACATGTTGATGAATTGTGTTGTTGACAATTCTTTGATACAGGTGACTGACAAGCTAAGTAGGTGCTCTGTTGGACCTGCTTCCATGAACAATCAAGAACTAGGGAGGGTTATGAAAGTTGAGGGGAACCGCAGCTACAATGACCATAACGCTGTGGAGTTTAAAATCCTGAGTCAAGTGAGAAAGATGAATTATTAGAATCACAGTCCTGGCCTGCAAGTAAGCAGATCTTGTCTTGTTCAGGGATCTGCTTGGCAGGGCCCATGGGATACTTCCATGAAGAACAGGGCCCAGCATAGCTGGCTGATTTTCAAGGACAATCTATCAAAGTGTAAGAGTGGTCCTTTCTGACACTCAAGAAAGCAAGCAAGTATGGCAGAAGACCACAGAAGATGGACACAGAAACAGAACACTTGGAGACATTGCCTGAGCAATGCAGGGATGCAGACATGAGAGCCAAAGCTCAGCTGAAGCCAAAACTAACCAGAGATGTGAAAAGCAAGAATGAGGAAGTTTTCAATACCAGCAGGAAAAAAAAAAAAAAAATAGACTAAAGAGGTGAGACCACAGCTTAAAAGGGCAGGGAACCTAGTGATAGGGGAAATGGAAGAGTATGACATATTAAATGCCTTTGTGCCTCTGTTTTTATTGGGGAGGTTTTTCCCTTAGGTGTCCTAGCTCCTTCATCTTAGTAGCAGAGTCTGTGGGAGTGAAGCATTACCCACAACAAATGATGATCAAATCAGGAGCCACTAAAGCCAACTGGATATATACGAGCCCCCAGGCTCAAATAGGCTGCATCTGAGTTGGCCGTTTCATTATAAGGCTGCTCTCTACTATCTTCAAAAAATCATGGGGATTGTGGGAGGACCCCAAAGACTGGAAAAAGGCCATCTTCAAGGAGAGCAGCGAGGATCCAGATCACTACAGGCCACTCAGCCTTACCTCTGGTGCCAGGAGGGTTATGGAGTAAGTCCTCTGCGATGTCATTTCTGAGCACATAAAGAACAAAAACATCACTGAAAACACCATCTGGGTTCACCAAGGACCAACTGGGTCTAACCAACCAAAATGCTTTTGGTGATAATATGACTGGCTCAGTGGACAAAGGGAGAGCACAATATGATGTTTACTTTGATTTTACCAAAGCTTTCAACAGTGTCCTGTAATATCACTGCAGCAAAAATGGTGAAACACAGGCTAAATAAGTAAGTGCATGGAAAATCAGTTAGACTCTCAAACACATCGGGTTCTGGATCAATAAACACTAAGCCCAACTGGCAGCCAGTTACTATGGACAAGTACCCCCAAGTACCAAAAGTATGATTTTACCCATTGTTTAATACTCTTTTAACACCCTTATTAACAAGTAGCACATTCGGACAGAGTGCAAACTCGGCAGATTCATGGATGTAACACATGGGGAAGCACCTGACATGCTGCAGGGCAAGGCTGACCTTCAGAGACCACAACTGGCTGCAGAAAAGAGAGGATTGAAACCCCTTGAAATTGAACGAAGGCAAATGCAAAGTTCTGCACACAGGACAGTATAAGCACCACGCAGCAGTACAGTCTAAGATGGCTAAGAAGCAGCTTTGCTGTAAATGACAGGGGAGACCTCACAGACAACAAAATTAATATGGGTTAGCTCTTCAGTGAAGAAGGCCAATGGCATACTGGGCTGGATTAGCAAGTCAAAGTGATTATTCCCACTTATTAAGCACTTGTGAGCACGCAGAAGTACTGTGCCTAGCTTTAGAATGCCAGAATGGTTGGGGTCGGAAGGCACCTCTGGAGGTCACCTGATCTCCCCCCCCCCGAATCAAGCAGGGTCACTTAGAGCAAGCTGCCCAGGACCATCTCCAGATGGCTTTTGAGTATCTCCAAGGATGGAGACTCCACAACCTCCCTGGGCAACCCGTGCCAGTGCTTGGTCACCCCCACAGTGAAAAAGTGTTTACTGATGTTCAGACAAAGCCTCTTGTGTTTCAATTTGTACTCACTGCCTCTTGTCCTGCCACTGGGTACCCCTGAAAAGAGCATGGCTCTGCCCTCTTTGCACCCTCTCCCTAGGTATTAACAGATATTGATGAGATCCAACCCCCCCCACCCCCCTGAGCCTTCTCTTCTCTCGGTTGAATGGTCGCAGCTATCTCAGCCTTTCCTCACGACAAATGCCCCAGTCCCTTCACCACCTTAGCAGCCCCGGGGTTTTAGCTATTGGGCTGTGGCTGCCCCAGTACAAGAACAGCACTGACATACTGAAGCAAGCCCAGGGCAGGGCCACAAATGATCACGAGGCTGCAGTGTCTCAGTGTAGGAGTAACTGAGAGTAAAGGATTTGTTCAGCCATAAGACAGCTTTGCTGTCTTCAGCTACCCAGTGGGAGGCACTGCGATACCTCCATCCTTGGAGAACTGACAGAGCCCTGAGCAACCAGCTCGAGGCTCGACTAAATGACACCAAGTGATCCCTTCTAACCTGATATAGGCCAATTGCATCAAACAGTGAGTGTTTTCTGGGTTTTTGCATATCTACCAGAACATGTTTTACCAATTAGTAATAGAAGCCCTGGTCCAAGTGGTATTTTGTTTTAGGGTTTTTCCGCTACAGACTCTCCAAATTACAGGATGATAGGAATAGAAAAGAGCATCTATCACACCAAAAATATGGCAAGAGAGTATTACCCATTATGAAAGAGATTGCCGTAAGTATACATATCCTTTTATGGAAAAAGAGAAGAAAATATTTGCAAGAACACTTGGCTGATTTGTTACCCCATTAGGGAAAAAGTGGTCTAACAATACTGCAAAGATTCGGTATATAAACAGATAATCACGCAAAAGAATTGCAGACACTGCAACAGCTAATTGGCCCTGCATAAGGGACATAAGCATTTGTTTTACATAAATTACACCACTCTTACCCTGCCACAAGTTCTCTCCTTTCTTACCGTCACAGATGCTGAGCTACACAAGAAGGATGTATTTCCATTAAAGAGGTTCTCCCTCAGGAAATAAATGTTGGATAAAGCAAAATATATCAGATAAATAATCGGTTACACTTTTACAAGTATGATTCAGCCAATCTAACTGACAAAAGCTAATTGGTAAGTGATCCATACTGGCAGAGATCACTTCACAGAAGAATGCAGATACCTAACTCTCCATTTATTGTTATGAAATACTAATATAATAACAACATCCATTACTTGATTTGCATTTAATTGTATGGATTGAGCTATCCGACTTTCACTTGCAGACAGAACATGTGAATACACTGTTAACTGCGGATACAGCTACAATTTGTTTCACAGAGTCTACACAGGGAAACCCAAAAAACAGATTTGAAATTTCTTGGGCAGTAAACTAATATGCACAAAGGAACCAATTGCTATAATCAACGAAGTCCTGGAACCGCCAGCCCAGAGGAAGTCTAAGAGGCACAACCTACACTGTGTGAAATTCAGTGGGTTTTGATTGTTTCACAGAGCATGCACACAATGGTAAAAGCATGTCTAGACTAGCATTGTATGTCAAAAAACCACACATACTTTACTCAGACAATTAATTTGGGAAAGATTTAGATACATGCAATCAGCAGAGTCTTGTAGGCCATGAACCTCTATGGATGATGGGACCAGATATCTATTAAACATCTGGTAGCTTTTGTTCTGTGGAGCAGAACAGGCATGCAATGTTAACGGCTGGCCTGGGAATCATACTTTATTTCTGAAGAACTGGATGTTGGAAGCAACATTTCAGTACAAATGAACACGGACCATTGTGTCAGGAAAAAATATAATTTAAAATATTAATTACTACAGTAAGTGCAACCAACATAAATTGTACAACACAGGTGAACTGTTCGTGCAATTTCAAAGAAAAAACCCAACAAATTTAGCACATTTGGCACTAGAATTCTCATATTTTCCTACACAACGGTATATCCATTACTGGCACTGATATGTAGCATAGCACCAAAACCGGTGACCACTTAAAAGCTGCTTTAATCTATGAGCTGCAGGAGCCACTAACAAAGACACTGATGGTGTACAAACTGTTTTGTTAATACTCTGCTTTCTGAAGAGATGAAAATATTGTGGGGCACTGCAAAGATACTTACAAAAGTATAAATCCATAGTGTAACACCATCAGCTAGAAAAGAGGAATGGTATAGCACCTTTCTGTTTTTCTTCATGCTTATTTGGGGGGAACCTATCATGACTCATGCAGTAACGGTGTATGTACCACAACTTCCAGTGACAGTGCAAGTCAAGTAACTCCAGATTAAGTTTTTATATTGTAACCAACTGAACACATTGATATATCATTTTTTACCATTGTTTTAAATGGGAATTCTGACGTTAAAGTTGAAGCGTTTAAAGTTCCTATGAATCCAGCTCAGCTTGCCCAGCAAGCAATAGCTTAAAGCTAACAGTTTTAGAAACATTTGGTACAAATTCATATGAAAAGACTTGCAATGTGCAGTGGGCAGAAGAATTGTACAGACCATTGAAAAATTCCTCTTTTGAGATAAAGCAATAGTTCCACATAACTCATTACCTTTCCTTGTATCTACATAAAGCTATGAGATAGCCCTTAAACTTACCAGTCCTCTTATTCTGGAATCAACAAAGAGGATTGTTCAATAGAAGTTTCTCATGACGATATTGCCATGGTCCCAGTATACACCGGGATAGGCTACACTGAGCATGCTGCTTCTTTCACTCCATTTTGCAATCTGCTTACAAATATGTGTTCACCTCTTTCAACCACCAGTCCCCTGATCAGTGCCTAGATAACACGTCTCAAAAAAAACCCCAAAAAACCAAAATCATAGAGGTATTTGGTCTTAGGCACAACAAACATATGGATACTATTTAGCCATGAAACAATTCAATGTCAGTTCTCCCATAATCATCACAGGAATAGATAGATATCAGTGGAAAGACAGTATTTCTGGTTTTGTTATTTATTCTTGGCCCTTAAAAGTCCTCATACTTCAAATCTCAACCATGAAGGTGTACTTTAAGATAACCTTTAAAACTTCAAAGAATAGGTCACTTTTTAATCATTATACTCCCCCTTCCCCCCAGTTTTTCATAGTCGGATTTATACTTTTTCAGTTTGGGGTAAGAGACGATTACTATTTCTCAATCATGCATTAAGAATTATGTTGTGTGCTTGGATAAGGAAACAAGAGCTACTGCAGCTGGAAAGTTCCTATTCCAAAGTAGGAAAACAAATGTGGCATCTTTTATCTGAACAGATGTGTTCAGAATGTATTTTTAATAACAACTTCCCACTTGAATTAAAAAAAAAAAAAGGTAAAAAACCCCTGCATTGTACTTATTTATTTAGTTTCTGGTATAAAATACTTCCAGTATGAAAACAAGTGTGTGATGAATTCTCTTCTTAAGAATTGCTAGTAAAAATTTTTTGTTAAATTCCTGTCACTCACAATTCCCCAAGCCCAGTGAAAATAATAATGTTGGCTAAGTGTCAAAAAGCATAAATCAAAAGCAATACATAAGACACAATTTGACTTAAACCTTTAGTATTTGCAATGACACATGACTAAAAAAAGATCTATGGTGCTTCTAAAGGAAGGACAGTTCATAAATTGTCCTTGTAAGCTTGAGCATGTTTCAAAAGAAAAACCCCAAGGAAAAGAAAATAAGCATACCATTACAGAGAATGGTTTTCTAAAATATCGCTATTTAAAGTTCACCACAGTGAAGCAAATTTGTTGGGGAAAAAATCAATAGGCTTTGCTCAGGATTTAAGAAAATCTTGAGAGCCAGGATGTCTTCCCTTGCACTGTAGTGGCTTTGAGAATGAGGAAAACACACAGCCTTTGTAGGGTGAAAAATTCCCACTACTTTGTCCTGAATTTTAGACATGATGTGATAGATACTGAAAATAAAAAGCTGGCAAGTGAAACTATATTGAAAGAGGAAGAGACTGAGCTAAAAGGTCAGGATTCTTAACCCACAGACATTCGAATCGTGAATGAATGCCTCATGGGCTTCTTTCATAACCTGGGAAAAGAAGAGAAAACGCTAGCAAAACGTTCCTCCTGTGAAACTTACTCAGATCTATTTCAGGAAAAAATACCTTACTAATCAATGTACTGCTGGAAATAGAAAGTTACAAATAATCAAAACAGAAACTTTTCACTTCCCTTAAGAAACAGACAAACTTCTGTCCACCCTTGGAAAACAATGCAACAACAACTCAGGACACAATTTTAAATCAAGTTAATTTAAGAACATGCTTGTTTGATGACAAGATAGTGCATGTTTGCAGAAGTCAGCAAGTTCTAGAATCTGACAACTCTGGTTTCCACTATTTTTGCTTCAAATTTTTTAATTTTTAATGCAATATACTGTGATACCTTTCCCTATAAGTAGATTTTTAGGTACAAGTACCTAATCTTTTGGTTACTCTTCTATTTTATCAAGACTGCCTACACAATTGCAATTTCTCACAAAAAAACCCTCACCTAAAAAGTTAAAACAAACAAACAAAAACCCCAAAAAAACACCCACACCCCCCCAAAACAAGACAAAACCCAGCTTACCTTTCCAAAACCATATTCCAGCACATTATTGTTCACACCAGGTTTTGCCAATGAGCAAGTTGTAATTCAAAACTGCTCACTTGATTTTAGAAGATGTTTGCAAAATTTATCCAGATTATCTAAACTATCACTCTGAGGCCCAAATATGACTTCCACTCCACTACAATGCAGTTACCCCTACAAGAATATTACTCTTCATAAGGCCCAGCCTCAGCTGACTGCAAGAGCTAGGAATTAAGATGTTCATAGTGATGTTCCTTTGACTGAGCCAAGCCTTAGCCCTTCTAGTCAAGGTTTCTTCAGACTGCCAGTGTGCTTTTGAAGCAAATCTGCTGATCAGCTCCATGCACACTATGCTTCATGCTTCAGAACAGGCTTGGAGCATGCATCATACTCTCCAACTACCAAAAAGCAGGACCAAATCAGTTAGGTCAAAGTAACACCTCTCCATGAAAGCGGACAGCAGGGACCCAGAACAAACTACTGTACCATGCTACTTGCTCATGTTAATGCAGCCACTAAAAACAAAACTTCCACGAAGGCTATCTAAATTCTGCCTTCTGGTGACTGAAAGGCGCATGGCTCGAACACTGCTTTAGTGCAGATAGGTGTGTGCAAAATGTGTGCAGTTGGACACAACTTCAAGTGATAGATCACACAGTTTCCATGTATTTAAATGTGCAAGATGTGTGCTCATCGTCTTTTACAGCCTTACATACCCTTCATATCCAGGCATTTCCTCCTGTCCTTAGATAATTATTTACCCCACTGGCAACATCTTAGGAAAACAAAAAACACCAACAGGAGAGGCAAGTCATTGAATGGATGGGTCGGCAGCCTATTTTGTTTTCAGTATGCTTTCCAACACCTTCCTTTCACTCTGAATTTGTATGCTGTTGGGAGAGAAGAATCTTTATTATTATTTCTAAAGAGCATCTTTATCCCCCCGACCAGCCCTCCCGCCGAGCTGGAGCTACCTTCAACTGCACCTTCCCTGGCAGCTTTGTCAGGAACCCACTGGACAGGCTCGTGTGGAGGAAGAGTTCGTTATTTGATGTACTATGGATGGCTTAGCCCTCTGATTGCCGTTTGCTTAAAACAAAACAAAGTCCTTAATCCATGGTAAACCGTAAATACTGCTTTTGGCAGGTTTCTGTACACAAGAAAAAACAAGGGGGGGAGGAGGCAGACGACCAGCGTACTCCTGTTCCCTTCCCCCTGCCCGATGCGCAGCTCTGTCTGCAGCCCATGTGGCC
>NW_010257435.1:0-8851 GCF_000690775.1 Eurypyga helias
GTTCTCCTCCCGAGGGGCAGTAAGCTCCGAGCAGCCCCTTTCCTGGCCCCACGTGGGTCCGGGTGCGGCTTTGGCCTCTGATCATCCCCTGACAAAGGAACCTGGTCAGTGGAGACAGCATCGAGACCACAGCCGCGCTCTCTCACGCCCAGACCCCTCACATGTGCTTTGTTAGAGCTGTATTTCTGTTCCTGGCTAAGCAGCACAACCCTGCTCTCTGCAGAAGGCAGAGAAAAGAGGTGCCATGGTGCTTCCGGCAGGGTGGGAGCTGACAGCAATCCCACACCAGGTGTGGTGATGGCAAACCCAAGCTTACCTCAGAGCAGGTTTATCTCTCCAACCTGCTTTTTCTTACCTTGAACGAGCTTCCCTGAAAAAAAAAAAAAAAAACCCAAAAAAACCCCACACCCAACCACACATAAACACACCTTTTTAGCAACATAAAAAAGGTTTTAAAACTTGGAATGATGCAGATCCAGTATCCTTGTACACCTGTTTCTCTGTGGGTGAGTTTATCTGTCTTTGGCCTCAGCATCTCAGGGTTTCCTGGAGGGGTGAATCAGTCACCATGGGGTGCTGTGGGGTCCCTCCTGCTGCAGAGGAGCTCAAGACTCAGCACAGTCCATGACGGTCCTTCTGCAGAGCTCCTCAAGCCTTACAGGGATTGGCTGACTTGTCCTCCTGCCAAGGCCTGAGTGCAAGAATTCACAGGAGGGAGATGGAGTCACACCAAGTTTCCAGCAACCCAGTGGTGCATGCAAGAGCCAGCCTGCAACGCACAGACATGTTGAGCAGCAGTTTGCTTTTGGCTGCCCATAACCACAGCTTGCAATAAGACCCCAGTATTTCATTTCCACCTGGTGGTTTATCGGAGCTGTGTTGGGGTTGTTGTGGTGCAGCAATGGATGGAGAGCATCTGCCATGCACAAGCAGACAGAGAAGCAAAGCCCTCCAGCCACCTCTGGGATGGGGTGATGGGACAACCATCCCCACAAGATGTGAGGGCGCTGCAGTGTCTGCTTCTGGAATATCCAGTGCTCCAGCAACAAGAAAACTTGGGAAACCCCAGACAGTCATCTGTCATGGTGGTAACACCACCTTTTACACTGTCAGAACACGACCTGACTGGAGCAGAGTGGCTCTTAAAGCACAGAAACAAAAATGTCAGCAAGAGGAACAACCTTTGTTGGCTCTCTCTGCCATGTCCTGCCTGGATTTTGTCCAATTTTACCATTTAGGCCTAAAATTTTCCATTGTGGAATCTTTTTCTTTCCAAGTTTTACTGAAAATAGTCACAGTCAGAGGGACAGGAGCGGTGAAGCTGGAGCAGCCCAACACCCAGAGGTCTGCTGGGGAGGAACGGTGCTCTTTGTCAGAGCAGCAGATAAGCTTTCAGAGAGTGATCTCACTTTTTCCAACAGTATCAGCAGCTTTAATGAGACAAAATGACTCTGTTTGCCCTGCATTAAGAAAAAAAAAAATAAAAATCGGTCACTCCAGTGGAAAGCTGTATCATCGCCAGCTTGTGGAACAGGAACTTGGAGTGTTGCCTTCTCCTGTCCCCAGGAAAACCTGCAGAAATTTGGCCAGTGACATTGAAAAATTATTTGAATTCACATACAGTCAGGGTGTGAGTTTTGGTGGCAGCTACAAGTGCTGCTGTCCCAGGCCTGGTGTCCTCTCACCATCCCCGATGGGAACATCTTTCAGAATGGTGGGCTCCATCCTAGGCTCTCCCTTGTCCTGCTGTCCTGGGGTAGCTGTCATGGCTGTGTGACAGTAGGAACAGGGCTCAGGGATGGCAGACCTGTGGGGACCTCTGGCACCTCCAGGTCAGCCTCTTCTTGGAGGAGCATCAGATCAAGCAGTGGCTAGAATCCCTCTGAGAAGGGATGCCCCTTTTGATACTTCCTCAGGCAAAGAATTAAGAAATTACATATAAAAATCCAATCACAAGGAAATCTGAATGTGCAAAATCAAGCCCCAAACCACCAGAGTGAAAGATGGGAATCAGTCTTGAAAAAACCAAGCATTTCTAGGCAGTAAAATGCATCCTGAAGTGACACCAGCCATGCAGCCTGGTTTTTGCAGGCCGTGTACAGCACATGGGATATGGAGATCAGAGGGACATCAGGCTGGGGAGGAAGAATGTCATTATCCGCACGCCCTGCTCCATCTGGTGCCAAAACCCAAATGTGGGCAGCAAGTGCTACAGTAAGAGAAAGCGACAGTGAAATGTCACCCCAGAGCAACACCTCAGCTCTGTGCTCTCCTGGGGGCTGCAAAAGTAAATTGCAAAGTCCTCACCTGGGGAAAGGTGTATGCAACAGAGAAGAGCTGTTTTGGAGAGATGGGGGGCACAGGGGTGGTGGCTAGACAGAAGGTATAAAGGGTGAAAACCAATATGGTCAGCAAAGATCTGCAGCCTGAGTGGTGAATGAGGATACAGGGGTTTAGATGTGTAGTTCAGGGCTCTCTCCTAATGCCTACAGATGTAAGAGATGCAAAAGTGAACAAACTTTTGAGCATCTTTGGGCATCTTTGGGCATCTTTGGGCCCTGTGGTGGCTCATGCAAGGCTAGACATGGAGGCTGCCTGGGACACAGGGCAGAGACAGAGGGGGAGACGGAGGACAGGAGACATGATGGGTATGGAGCCTCGACAGAAGCAGATGGGGATGGAGTGCAGTGCCCAGCTGATCTGTCAGATGATGGATGGCTTGCACGCTGCCACTGACTGCATTGGCCAGGGTGGGAGGCAGGCATGGCCAGCACTGGCAGCCAGCAGCCTCAATCACTTTTCCCTTTTTCTTCCTTAATTTGTCCCAGAAGGGCCCTGTCCTTCCCTTCTCATGCTGTGTGCCTGGCTGTCAGAGAGGTCACAGTGCTGGTGGGAGGATGGGGGACCACAGGGCCCTCAAGCAACCTTCTCTCCATCTCAGGTAGCAAAACACACAGGTTTAGATTTTTTACAGTGTTTTGTGGCATTTTTGCTGGAAAAGTACTTTTAAAGTTGAAGGTTTCTTCTTTTTTTTTCCTCCTATTTTTTCTTTTTTTGCTTTTTTTTTTCTTTTTTTCCCCCCCCCAGCCTTTATGGGATATTGAGCTCAAAGGGGAGCATGCCAGGCCCTTTCTCTGGGTACTCTCCCTTTAGGGATAGTGCTTACCTGGGACAGGAGAATAAAGGAAAAGCATGAAGTTCCTACAAAGCATTTGCCTGTGAAGGGGAGAGAGGGAGGGAGGAAGGCAGGAAGGCAGGCAGGCAGGCAGGCAGGAAGGAAGGAAGGAAGGAAGGGAACAGGTTTTCCTCTTTCCCCATTGACATCTCAGGAGCACAAGGGGAAAAGGAACATTTTTCTTTTCACTTCTTTCCACTGGAGGACGAACCTAAGTGCCACTCAGTGCTACCTGCTCACAATAAAACACCTGGAAAGCTAAGAAGCAAAAATAAGTGACATGGAAGAAGACAAGTATCAATCAGCTGCTGTGAGCTGGGAATCAACCTGTCCTCTGAACCAGACTGAAACCCTCCTCCAGAGAGGAGCCGTCTCTGGTCAGTGGCCATCAAGGGTCTGCAACCAAAGGGGTTTTTCTGGGGCTATAGCAGCCCTCAAATCGATGAGGTTTTAGCTGCGAGGCATTGCTGCTTCCCAAAGCACAGTAATTAAGAGTGTATTTTTAGAAAAATGAGCCACTGCATTAATCAATAAAGAACAGCCAGGTTCTCAAGGGTAAGGGTGGCTTGAGTTAATCTGCTACAGCCTTCAGAGAGCTGCTTATCCCGAGTCCAATGATGTCTGGGTGCCCCCAAGTTGCTGCAGGGAGCCCTGCCCTGAGCCCCAGGCATGTTGAGCTCCCACACCCGGGGGGTCTGTGCGTTGGCTCAGCGTGAGAAGCCTGGCTCCGTGGGCCTGAGCAGAGGATGCTCCTTTAGGCAAGGGTTGGGTTGCAAAAAGTAGAGCATCTCCTCAGTAGCACCACCTAGGAGGAAGCTGAGAGGTTTGGGAAGATGCCTGCCAGCAAGCTGTCCTTAGAGGCAACTGAACCTGGCGACTGCCAGCCCTGGGCACACACCCTCCTGCGTTCACATCTCAGCAGCAGCTCTTGTTGGGGCAGGAGAGCACAGCCACCCCCACCACCAAATCCTCCTGTTGTCCCTGCCCAGGGCTGGCGCTTCCTCTCATCTCCTAGGGGCCCACACCCCCACTCCATCAGAGAAGCAGAGCTGAGCATCCCCTTCCCTCTGCCCAGCCCTACCTCTGCCCAGAAGCCCTCCTCTCCCTTGCCTTCCCCTCCCTGCTGCTTTCCCGGGAATGGTCCCCCAGCACAAGGTGTTTAAATCATTTACAAAGGGCTAAAATAGAGCTGGCTCCCTTCCAGGTGCTCTGGCATCCAGGCTCTGTAAACAACCCACTCACCAAGGGAGTCAGCTTGGAAAAAAGGCTTTTTATGTCTATTCCCCAGATCCCACTTCCACAGAAATCTTCTGGCACAATCCTTTCTCAGATGTAAATGCAGAAAATTTGTTTCAGGCACTCAGTGACCTTCCTTTTAGCCCAGGCGCACTCGTGGACATCTCACATGACCCACTCCTACCTGTGGATGGAAAATCAGAGGGACTCTCTGCAAAAAAAAGTAATTGTCTGATGTGGGAAGTCTGATGTGCATTTCTTGGATATTTCTTAGGTGCCCTTTCAGATACAATCTCTTTTTTTTTTTCATAGCTTTGACCTTTATGGAGATAGGAATTCACACGGATATTTTCTTGTGGCTGCTGAGCCACACCAGACCTGCAGGAACTCAGAGGGAGAATCAAGAGGACATTTATTTCTTAGGCTGCAAGTGATTCACCAAAAATCGTTGGGATGCAAGCAGAAAATGCCAGGGATTAGAGCCCAGACTAGATTCCCAAATCCCGACTGTGCTGAAAGAGCAAGGTCCGAGACAGCCAGGAGACGAGCTGCAAGAGGAGCCCCCACAGCATCTCCTTCTGCCTGCAGGCTCTGTGGCAGCCCTCAGATGCTCTTGACAGGGGTCCTGACCCACAGAAACACCCCAGGAGCTGGAGCTCCCATGCAGTGGTCACCTGCAAGTCCCCAAAACTTCCTACTCCAGTCCCATAGAGGCAAGACACAAGTGCTGCAGCCTCACCCTGCCTGCACAGTGCTGGGATGGGGTTCACCACAACCCTCACTGCAACATACAAACTTCCAGGGGTCTTTTTAGGACCAGGAGGAAGGGGAAGTACACAGTTCCCTGGTTGCCTGGCTGCAGGAGGATGGGCCGGTTCCTCCACCCCGCCCCAGCAGAGCAGCATGTGCAATGGTCCGTACTGCAGCACAAGCTGGAGCCACGCCTTGGAGGGTGACAAGGAGGGTGACGGGGCTACTTGGAGGAATTAGAGAGAACCAACTCATAATCTAAATATACCCTGTCCTAGTGCTGGGAGATCCCGTGTACACCATGGGGGTTTTATTTCCATCATTGTGAATATTAGTGGGTCTGGCGGGCTCCCTAAAGAATGGCATACCAAGAGATGAAGCCTCTAATGAAGAAAACCCTCAACCAGATGATGAGCCACACATGGTTGCAACCTGGCAAGTGCCATCCCCACCTCCACCTTCGCCTGGATTTGGCTGGTGGGTCCGCAGCAAATGGCTGCCCCTGAGGATATCCAGCAGAGCTAGATGCCAGCTGAGGGTCTGCACCATTCCTCAAGCCCCTGCCTTCTTGCTGACAGGACATAGACGTCCCTCCCAGCATCCTGGCCCAGCGTGGAATTGGTTTGGTAGTGCTGGTGCTGGGCATGAGTCGGGCGTATGGTCAGCATGAGAAATACCCGACAGAGGAGGATCTGAATCAGCACTCTCCAGGGCAACAGCAGAGGATGGATGCTGTTAGCACAGGGTGCCTGGCGCAACAAGGACTGCTGGGGCAGGCAGGGCTTGAGGGATGGCAGAGCTACAGGACAGCGAGGACCGAGCCCCTGTCCTGAGGATGGGGCAGGATTGCCCCTACCCCGGCACTGGCCTGGAGGAAGACAATGGTGAGGCAGGCTGATCCCTGCGCCCTAGTGATGTGGCACAGCCCAGCAGCCCCCAGGTCGTCAGCCCGTGCCTGCTTCTGCCGAAAGGCAGGAGGAGCCGTTTTCATCTCCCAGCTCTCCCTCCCAGGTGCCGTGAGCAGCTGCTGTTACTTGTTGCCATCTGTTATTTTCACAGTGTCAAAAATGCCTCTCTGCTGATCCCTGGTCCATGAAATATGCATGCTGTGGCCTCCCCCTGTCCAAACTGACGTCTCCTCCCACACTGAATGCCCTTCTCGCCTGTTTGTCTCGCATTCAGATTTGTTTCTTTACATCCTGCAGCTTCTCAAGACATCAACAACAGCCTCTCCCCAGCTCAATGTCGTTGCTGGGGCAGCCAAGCGTGCCCGCTGAAGGACTTGGGTCAGGCCTGGGGCACATTCCCCAGGCAGGATACAGCACCCCTCACAGTTGTGTTCATGATGTGGGTACCCATGCCGCAGGCTAGATGAGGCTTCGCTCACCACACACGGCCAGCTGCAGCCACCATGCCAGTCACAGCAGACCTTGAGCGTGCACCGTCCCCTGCTGTGCCAGCAACATCTGCCTGGACACAGTGGGGGGTGGGGACAGTGGGCTAAGGGGCATAGAGTCACAGCTGAGGGGTATTGGGAGCTGGGGGTCAGTGCTCTGCAGGGCCATGGTGCGGCGATCTGCAGGAGCTTGGCATGGTCCCCCTAGGAGCTGTGAACATCCCTTGTTGGTCTCAGCCATCAGCAGGGCTGCCAGCTCAGGAATCCCCTCTGCTTCAGAAGCAGCTATCCCAAGACAAACACCATGGGATTTCACTTCCGCCAAAATGTAGCTTTTTTACATTTTATCTTTGCCTTCAGATTTGAGACTACAGTTTTTCTGGAAACTCAAATCTGGTCATGCACCACAAACTCCCCCTCCCAGCCCTCCCAGTGCTCTGCCGGCACTGTGGGGCTGCCAGCTTTGCCAGCAGAACACGCAACACTCAGAAACTTCCCCTGCCAAGGTCAGGTGAGAATTTCCCAGAGGTGACTGATGCCATTAGAGCCTTTCAAGGGAGTTTTCTCTGTGGCATCTGGGTAAGAAATGAGCTCCCTGACACAAGTGTCTGGCTGTGGCTCTTGGGACAGTCATGGCTTGGTCCAGCAACACTGAGGCTAAAAAAGGACCAAAAGTCATAGCTGATTAAAAGATTTTAATTGCAGCAGTAGCATCTGCTACTCAGGCTTTAATGCAGCTTGATTTAACATTGGCTTTTTTTTCTTCAACAGGAGTTTGAATTGCAACCTGAGATTTCACATGGGCAATCTCCTCATGGCAAGGAACTTCAGGTGAAATATTTGGCTCTAAATAGCACGAAAGAGTTAATGCAGTGCAGGAAATATTTTGAGTGAAATTGATGTTTTTCATAGCTGACTTTTTACCCAGCTCTGTTAGGGGCAATGACACTGTCTGTCCCTCACCATGGAAGGGTGGGACATCCGAAAAGAAACCTTGCAAATGAGCTCAAGGAGCCTTCATGGTTTCACATCTAATTATAGCAATGTCAGTGCTGGGGCATGGAGATAAAAACATATACTCTAATTTTTCCTGGACCGCTGGCCCTGTGGCAGCTGTACCTTACCCAGACAGGGCCAGGCTTCTGCAGTTTGCTGGACGGGGGGCTGCTTTGGAGAGGAAAAGTTTTCCATCGCAGCTGCTGGAACCTTCTCAAAGCTTCGGGCTCCTCCCCTCCACCCCACTCAGGACGTGGTTTCCGACCCTAGCAAACGTCACAGGCCTGCTGCTGCCTGGTCTCCTCCGGCCCAGGCAACGATGCCTGCGCTGAGCATCCCCGGGCACAAGATGTCAGTGGGGAGCCGGGTCTGGGCAGCTCGGCATCAGCCCGGAGGCATCCTCCCGGAGCCGCTGCGAAACTGGGGCTGGAGAAGGGGTCATGGAGAGGGAACAAGGATATGGACAGAGAACACGGTCACGGAGAGGGACGTGGGCATGGAGAAGGAATGTGGACACGGAGAGGGCGTGCAGCTGTGACGCTGCTGCGAAACGGTCCTGCAAAAAGCAAGGGAGGTCCCTGCTCTCTGCTCCCCGGGCCAAGAGTCGGGAGCAGGTCTGGCCGCGGGGTTCCGGGGAGGTGCTGGGTGATCTCTGGAGTTTAGCACTGGGTGTGCCTGGCTGCAACAGCTCAGGCAAACGGCTGCCAGGAGCGGAATGGACCCTCGGTGCTGCCTGGGAACCACCTACGGACCAGGCAGCGCTCTCCGAGGTGGGCTCCATGGAGCAGGCAAAGCCCAACTCCCCAACCCGTGCCAAGGGAGCCGGTGTGATAGCTCAAGTGCATCCAAGCATCCCAGCACCTATGAACCCTGACCAAACGAACGAGGATTCAGCTGAAACCCCCAAATCGTTCATGCATAGGTCAGGATGAGCAAGCACCGAGGCTTGCAACATCATCCCTCCCCTGGCTGAGATACCCTTCCCAAAGGCCGCCCAGCGCTGTGGGCTGGACATGCCACAGTCTGCCCCAGGGATTGCTACAAGGAGACAGGGACCCTTTTGGGGCACCTTCTGACCCTCCCTGGGGCTGCTCTAAGGGGTCACGAGTCCCTTGGCCCTACAGGGTTGGTCCCGGTGCTCCCCTCGGGGCCCCTCCGGCGGGACGGGGACCACTTCAGGGCTCCCTCGGGACCTCCACGGCTCCCCCCTGTGGTCCTCCAAGGGGGTCTCTTTGCCCGCCCTCCGCCCTCCCCAGGACTGCGGCAGAGGGACGGGGCTTTCTCCAGCCCCACCCCTG
>NW_010257436.1:0-1646 GCF_000690775.1 Eurypyga helias
CCCCGCGGAACGCCACCACAGGTACCTGCCGCAAGCTTTTCTTCCTCCACGGGAAGAGCTTTGTCCTCCACGTTATTTACGGGCTTTTCTCCATCTTCAAGCGCTGCCGTTTCCTCCAGTCCCCGAGACTTTACCTGGGGATGTTTTTGGGGCGAGAAGAAGAGATGCATTTTCAGAGGGGGAGAAGAGGTGTAAGATCACGCGGCGGGAGGCGTTACCCTCGCAGCGACACAACCGTCAGGCCTGGCGGTACCGCTGCAGCCAGGTCGCCTGTACCCTGAACCCCACGTTCCCCCGACGGGCAGAGCCCGCGGCTTTAAGTGCCGTTTCTGCCGGGGGAGGACCTCTGCTCCTCGTGAGGGACGTCAGCAGCTCTTCAGGCTAAAACTGGCTTTTTGGGTACTAAAGCGGAACTTTACCTGTTGCTCGTGATATCCTCTCAGCGCCTTTTTAACATTGGAAACTTTGGGGGAGCGGATGGGAAGGGTTTTGATTTCCGATGCTGTCAAAGCACTCAGATCGCCCAATGTCTTGATGTTCTTCGCCCGAATGAGCTGCCCCAAGCCTCTGGCGCTGGAGGAGGGAAAAGAACAAGCGGCTGTTACGCAGGAGCTCGCGCCCTTTCTGCCCCGCAGGGCGGAGCGGGCGGAAATCCGACGCAAACGCAAAAGCACGTGAGTGGAGCGTTTGCGAGTGGAGGCCAAACCGACAGCCTGCCTGCTGCGGCACAGCCTCCGCCTCCATCCCGCGCCCCTCGGAGACGGGCGCCCTCAAGCCCACGCCCGGGTAACGTGCCTGAGTGCACTTGAAAAGGCCCCTCTGAGCAGTTCCACGGCACGTTTAGGCCTGTGGTGGCAAGTTACTGGGATCGGAGTCCAAGCCCGCTGAGCACCGAGGTTTGGGACTCCCTCTGAAAATTCCGCTTCGCCCCCAACCCAGAGAAAGCTCCAGCTGCTCTGTCACAGGCCACCGCGGTGCGGCGTGGAACGGACGACGCTCCCCGCATTCCTGGGTGCACACTTCCCGTTGTCTCACACAACGGGCGGCTTGAGTCATCCCAAACCAGTTAAGCCTTGTCCCCACCAACCAACCTCTCTCCCGTCTGGAACGTCAGGCAGACGTCGCCGGGTCACGACATCCGGCATCGAAGCCTGGCGTGCAGCAAGAATCCGCTTCCGTGACGGATGCAACGGCGCACTCACCATATGTTGGACGTGATCTGAGGTAAGATGACGTCAACCGGGGTTTTGCAGCCAGCCAAGGCAGGATAGACGCATTCCGTCGGGCAAGGCAGCGACTCCTTGGCCATCTCCGTCATCTTCAACGACACAGAAACGTTATTGGATTAACTACCAGACCACCGAATACGGGAAAAAATAGAAGAGAGATGTGAACCAAAGCGCTTCTTACTAAACACTTCTTTGAGCTCTTAAATTTAGGGTTACGAGATCCTGGGGACAGAAATCCTTTGGTTGGAGTGGTAATAAGCTGGATAGAAAAAGAGGAAAAAATATCTCTCAGACTGTAGGAATTTAGTTAACCGCAAGATCCTAGCTACCTCGACCTCGGAGCACCTCTCTCTTCAGAGCAACAGCGTCAGGCTACACCAGCAACAGCTCCCTCCTACACCTGCTCCTTCCCTGCTC
>NW_010257436.1:1662-2055 GCF_000690775.1 Eurypyga helias
GCGGCGCGCGGGCATGGCCCGGGCGCGCGGGCACGGCTCCGGCGCTACGCGAGAGACGCGAGCACTGGGGCCCAGAGAACACGCGTAACGGAACTTGCCTTAACCTGGATACTGGATAAAACTTTAAGACTTCGGGACGATGGCGAAGAATGGGATCTAACGACAGGACTTCTCCGATCTATGTCATCTGCCAGTCCTTCCTGGTAAATGGGATTTGCAAAAGAGACTCGGCGAATCTGTTTGGAGACAGGAGTAGGTTTTATCACGGGGACTCAAGCCACCACGCCCGGGTGGATTAAGGCTGAGATGACAAAACAGCTCAGTTTGAAGTGAAGCCACTAAAGTTCTCAAACGAGACTGATGTCTGATGTCCAACCTCAAGGACAGGCTGGG
>NW_010257437.1:0-2056 GCF_000690775.1 Eurypyga helias
GAAAAATCTTTCTTGTCGTTCCTACACCGCTTGGCGAAAATTATCAACTTTAAATGTGAACAACCCAGAGTTGTTCCTCTGGGTCAGCGAGAGCAGTTCAGGGACCCTCCCACCAGCACCTCGCGTGGGAGTGCGGAGGGAGCGGGATTTTACCCGATTTTGCAGAGTTCGGGTCACACGTGCCAAGGCATGCTCAGAAGTTCTCGTTTTACGACCTCACCGCACTTTCACAGTAGCACTCCACTCAGACTTTAGGGGAAAAAAAAAAATTTACAATGAGCACAGCAAATTTTTTCACCCTCATTTTTGAGACCGTACTCGGTTCTTTCCCAGGAAAAGCGTCCCCTCGCCCGGTGGAAGTTTTGCTGGAGTACCAGCTGCCGGGCCGGAGCCTGCATTAAGCTATTCAAACAACCGAGGCAAAAATAACACATTTTAATGCTTGAAGCCATCTCGTCTAATGAAGAGGGGGCGAATTGTGTCCTGTTTTACGCCGAATTCTCTTCAGGGGGTGCCACGGACCCCGATTCCGGCTCCCACTGCCCAGGCAGGGTTTTTTCAGGTTGGCCTACTTTTTGTTCAGAAATGCAGGTGTAGTATTCGCCAGGAGAGTTTTGGGGCGAGAAAATCATTAGCGGAAAGACGGAAATAGAATTAAACCCCTTCACTTCGCGGGAATCATTAAGCAGGATTTTAAACGTTTTGTCACCATTTATACAGCGTCAACCCCTTAGCAAGATTTTTTTCTTCTGATAATTATGTTTCCTGCAACTGCGCTGACAGAACAACCTAATAAATTTCGAGACAAACAATTTTAACTCCAGCAGACATCCTCCTCACCCGTTAAATGCCTTTGAAGATGTGGATACCTCGCTTTTACCTGCCATAAACATACAGATGTACCAAGAGGTGGATTTGAGAGCTATATTTTAAAACAAATAGGCACGTACCTTTGTAACTTGGACAACTGGGGCAAGTCTTGCCCCTTTAAAATCCATTGCACCGATTCCAATGTCTTTAGAACCAACTTGGTGATTATTCGATGCTTAATAATCCACTTTTCTTTTTTTTTTCCCCTTTCCCCCCCCCCCCGCTTGAATACTTAAAGCCCGGCAGCAACTGATGCCTAACATCACTGGAGCTGACTGCCCAGAAAGTCCTTAACCGGTTCTTGAAGCCGAAAACAGTTTCCAAGAATCTCTAGTAAAAAAAAAAAAAACAAAACAAAAACCCACCATAAAAGCATGCTGGCATCATCAGTTTATCCACTAACAGCCTTGAAGAAGAACAAACCCGAGTGTGAGTGCATTCAGAAAGATGCAGGCACCAGAGGACGGATGGTCCGTACAAAAAAGTGAGCACAGTAACCAAGAGAATTTGTTATAGAGAGGGGCAAGGGAAAAAATATTGCAAATTCAGGAGCTTGTTTGTTCATTTTCACGTGCTTCAGGTGGTGGCAGATCACAGCAAAAACATGAAATCCGTTGTTCCAGTGTCAGCCCTCCTGATTGGAAAGGAAGTCAGTTCTAACATATTTTGGTTTCTGTTTTGAAAATACGTGGATTAAAAGGAAGTATGTTTCAGTGGTCATTAGAATGACCAACGTTATTCGATAGATATTATTTTGATAATTTAAATCACAATAATTCTCGATTTAGCCTGATTTAGCTGTTTGTATATATTATATTAATCGTTTTATATAACACCAAAATCGATACGAAATCTAACAAAACTTCTGAACGTGGTATAGGATGCTTACAATACTTTTCTCTTTGTTTATGCTAACGCATCAAATGTTTGGTTTTTTATTTTAGTGTCATCTGTTTTTAAATATAATCTAGCTCTTACGCATCAGTTTTATTTCTATATCATTAATACAGTCTCTCATCACGTTATTTGTTTATTGGGATATAGTATCTATAAGGCATAAACACCCCAAAACGCGCTTGGCAAATATTAATGATTGCTGTTTCTCTCTCTGTACAAAGACAAAACTTGCATAAACCTACAGAAACCGAAGCCTGGCTGATGTCTTGGACCCTTCTGCAATTAGCTG
>NW_010257437.1:2121-2375 GCF_000690775.1 Eurypyga helias
AGCTCGGAGTGATGCAGCCTCTGCCGCGCAAATCGCTAGCAAATCGTGATAGAGGTAGGCATCACGACTCTGGGGGTTTGATCCCGGGCAGGTTCCTGCTGCGTCTTCCCTGGCCGGTGTCAGGGAACAGATGATGACGTTTTCGGTGAACCTTTCGGTGCAAATCGGCAGAGAAATCTTCCACCGAGGAATCAGAGGGGCAATCGGGATGTCCGCAGCAGCCAAAGTTTGGCGAGGGCCCAGGGCGAGCCCCC
>NW_010257438.1:0-10887 GCF_000690775.1 Eurypyga helias
AGTTGGCTTTCTGGGCTGCCAACGCTCATGCCCAGCTCATGTTCAGCTTTTCATCCACCAGTACCCCCAAGTCCTTCTCCTCGGAGCTGCTCTCTATCCACTCTCCACCCAGCCTGTACTTGTGCTTAGGATTTCCCCAACCCAGGTGCAGGACCTTGCACTTGGCCTTGTTGAACTCCATGAGGTTGGCAGTGGCCCACCTCTCTAGCCTGTCCAGGTCCCTCTGGATGCCATCCCTTCCCTCCAGCGTGTCGACCGCGCCACACAGCTTGGTGTCGTCGGCAAACTTGCTGAGGGTGCACTCAGTGCCGTCATCCATGTCACTGACAAAGATGTTAAACATCTTATTGGAGACAGCGTCACAGGCCTTACCAAAGTCCAAGTAGGCAATATCCACTTCCCTCCACTTGTCTACTAGGCCAGTCACTTCATCATATGAGTTTATCAAGTAGATTAAGTGTGACTTCCCCTTTGGCATAGGAGTATTTAATTGAGATAAATGTTTTCAATTCATGTGTCCATAGAAATAGAGAAACATTCAGCTCTGTGTGATTTAACAATGTATCCTGAAGTGAATTAGGAAAACATAGACGAAGGATACCCACAGTTGCCTCTATAATAATCAGCTTAGTCCCAGGAAAACAGAGTAACAATTATATGGCCTCATATAAATGCGTGATATGACACTTAGGTCCAGATTTCTGTACTCTATAGATTTGCAGCTGCAGTTCAGTGATAATTCGGCAAGCACTGCACTTTGCTTCCTTCTATGGCAGACACATGCCCTCAGGCAGCAAAAGGCAAGAAATGCTCACTGGGCTGTATTTGAATGACACCAATATCTGCCCGACTGGTATCAGTCAAGACATTTTTTCTTCTTGCTGAGACTGCATTCACTGCTAAACACTGCCTAGCTTTGTGGCTGAGCAACAAATAAGACATGACCTAAGATTTCAAAGAAAAAAAATATAAACCACTCCCACCCTCATAACAGTCTGGTTTTTTTCCTTCTCTAGACCTAAGGTATTTTGCCCTAAGACATTCATTTCAATTATTAAATAGTAACATGCTATGCTGGCTCAAAAATCTAAGAAGTTGCTACGTTTAAACATTCAGCAGTATATATGAAGAAAAAGCCAACAAAAACCCCCAACAAACTAAAGAATAGGTTTTGTTGAAAGTTGGAGAAGTAAGCTTTAAAATTCTTCAGTGGAATTCAGAGGGGAGAAAGTCAGTTAATTCAAAAACATTCTGCTTCATAGAGATGTTTTGTTCATTATGAAACTGTGATTTGCCTCAGGGTCATGGATGGATTATTTTAGGCAAAAGTAAACACAACCATTTCCTGACCCACAAACTAAAGAATAGGTTTTGTTGAAAGTTGGAGAAGTAAGCTTTAAAATTCTTCAGTGGAATTCAGAGGGGAGAAAGTCAGTTAATTCAAAAACATTCTGCTTCATAGAGATGTTTTGTTCATTATGAAACTGTGATTTGCCTCAGGGTCATGGATGGATTATTTTAGGCAAAAGTAAACACAACCATTTCCTGACCCACGGAGCACCACACCACCACTCGCTTACTCCCCACCGAAGGGATGGAGGATAATCAGAAAGGTAAAAGTGAAAAAAAGCCGTGGGTTGAGATAAAGACAGTTCAATAGGTAAAGCAAAAGTCATGCACATAGGCAAAGCAAAACAAGGAATTCCTTCACCACTTCCAATGGGCAGACAGGTGTTTTGCCACCTCCAGAAAAACAGGGCTTTCTCACACCTAACAGTTACTTGAGATGACAAATGCCATCACTCTAAATGTCTCCCCATTCTTTCTTCTTCTCCCAGATCTATAAGCTGAGCATGATGTCATATGGTATGCCATATCCCTTTGGTCTACTGGGGTCAGCTCTCCAGGCTGTGTCTCCTCCCAACTTTTTATGCATGCCCATCCCACTCACTGGTGGGGTGAGGAGCAGAAAAGCACTTGATTCCGTGTCAGCACTGCTCAGCAATAACAAAAACATCCTTGTGTTATCAACACTGTTTTCAGTACAAATGCAAAAGACAACCCCATACTAGTTACTATGAAGAAAATTTACTCTATGACTGCCCAAACCAGTACAAACACACATTAATTCTCTTTAGCATTGTACCCAATCTCTAAAAAACTATTTTGTCTGTTTTTAGTAAACAAGTTTACATTTCTCCTTTCATTATCTAAGTTTTTAATAAATATACTGGAATAAATCAATTAATACTAATTTTGCCACCATTTACATAATAAGATTATAAAAATTACAATGTCTACTAGAGTTTAGGGAAAAAAAATATTCTTAAAACAATTTTTTTTTTTTTTTTTTTTAAACCAAAGCCCTGCACTAGGAGATACAGGGAAAGGAATATCTGTGATATATTCCCTGAGATAGATGTGTATGTCACTTGTCAGTGCTAACTAGAAAAATATGGAAAGTAGAAAAAAGTACAATAAAGCTAGGTACAAAACTAACGATTACAAGATGGCTGTAAATAGTTCAATTGCTGATAGTTTGAGAAGAAATACTTAGCATGTGATGGATAGTTCTGGTTTGTGATTTGAATGATGCAAAATAGTATGTTACTATATGTATGTATAGGTAATTGGCACTGGGAAGCAGTACAAGCATTTTAAAAGAAACATTTCAATTCGAAGTGATCTTGATATATTGCCAAAAATGAAAATGGTAATATGAATCTCATTAGAGAAAAGTGAAAAATGTTACACGCAGAAAGGAAGAAGCACTTATCTGGAAAACACACTGTGGATTATGGAGGATGTAGGCCAAATACTAGACTACAGATGTGACTGTGTTGTCAAAATTTTGGGTCACAGTATGGGGAAATCTTTGTAAACTGAGAGCATTTTCTCTGCTACACTTCCGACAGGAAGTCTGATGTCGAAGACTATTTTATTTTCCTTCCCTTTCTTTATTTCCCTGATCTTTATTCCCCTTCCCTTTCCTTTCATTTGTTCCTCATCTGATAAAACAGTACTAGAAAAGTGACTCATTTTACAAAGCATTGGATTTATTAAAAAATAACATCAACAAACCAAACCAAACTGAACCCTCAAATTGTATGCATGAAAAGCGTTTAATTTGAGAACCAACAGGTAATTCCTTAAGTTCTTGCATGTTACACAGGTGCATGACTTTTTTCATTCTGAGTATTTCCATGGAAGCAGGATCCATGCATGGAGTTTCCTTCCTGCCTTCCTGCCTTCCTTCCTTCCTGCCTGCCTGCCTTTCTGCCTTCCTTCCTGCCTTCCTTCCTGCTTTCCTGCCTTCCTGCCTGCCTGCCTGCCTGCCTGCCTGCCTGCCTCCCTTCTTTCTTTTGGGAAAAATATGTATGAAAAGACTAAATAAAATGTTTCCTGGCAATCCAATCATATTAACTTTTAAATTTTCCACATTAGCTGTTTTCTGTCATATAAAACAAGTTAATCAGATTTCTGAAATTACATGTGTTCACTAACACAGACTGAAGGTGTAATTGCATCAGGGCCTTTCCTATTAGGGAAAACAAAGGGGTAATTGTAATATTATACTAAGTCAGTATGATAAAAAGCTGTAATAAAATCTAATAGTTCAATTGTGTTATTGCTAGGATACACCATACTTCCTGTTCACTTTAACAGGACTGGGAACCAGTGTCTAATGGCAGTTCGAACTTGTGATAAATAGATATTTTATATCTCATCACAAAGGATAGAAATAACTGCATAAAATTCAAATCTCATAATAGCAGTACTTCTAGGATGATGATGGTGCCGCATGTTTTATTCATATGTTATGTACATGCACACACATATAAATAAATCTTTAACCTAAGTTAGGAAGAAAATGGCAGATAAAGTGATATCTGAATATCCGAATTTCACCATCTATATAAATATTCATATAAGGCCTATTTTTAGCATAAATTATATTGAGTTTTGTCTACTGACTTTCTTCTTTCTCTAATGTCTTCCCTGGAACAAGGAATAAAAATTTATTCTAACATTTTCCCATGATTTCCAAAAATATTTTTCTTTAAGAAATAACATGTAAAAAAATAGCAAGTCAGACCATACTAGTGGTAACTTAAACTTCTGCGCAGCACTGTCAGAAGAATGGAAATCAAAGAATGCATCTTTCCTTACACCTGCCCCTAAAGACATCCAATATACCTGTTCATCTTCTAATATTTTAATTGCATTGTTACCTTTCCCTTTAACCTGGCTTATTTCCTCTCCTTCTGCCCCCTTATTTTTTTCTTTTTTTCTCCTTATTTTTTGGTTTCACACTCTTTATATAAAATCTTCAGTATGTAACATCTACAGTGTAAATAGCTCTTCTAGTTAGGCCTAAATCCCAACAAAACTACACATTATATCACAGAAGTATTCAGCAAAATCAATGAAGAAATTTGAGAAAGAACAAAATTATGTGAATTAATCAAAATATATATAATCATTGTCTTCATTTCCAAGTCCGTAGGAATTTTAACCAATCATGAAATACAAATTAATTTTGTCTTATAGCTGTTGGCACACTCTTTAATATTTTTTTTTAAACATGAATTTATTTTTCACACAGACCATGCCATCTCTCTGATGTCTCTTAAAAAGGAATCAGATTATGAGTTTTGCAAAGTGAATCCACAGTAAAATATTCCAGCAGTAAAATATGTCTAAGGAAAGGAAAAAGCTGAGTCAGTAGGAATATACCCCAGTATTCTATGGCTAAAATAAATTAAATGAAAAAAAAAAAGAGAAAAAGAAAAGGGTAGCTACTCCTAAAATGCATACAGAGATTTATGGTTGCTAAATACTCTGGTCAGAACGGCATTTTTTTGCCTGGCAAACACAAATATGTGAACTCATTTCTTAAAAAACATTTCTACGGAGCTTCAAAGCCAAACAAGATTATACATTGTGCAACAGCCAAAAAAAGGTGTGAGTCAACTCTTGTAATTCTGGGTTTGCATATTTAAAGATAGTATTTAAGGAATACAATTTATAATTCATGGTTGTAACCATGTAAATAGAAGATTTCCTACCCTATTTTGGTTCTGAGAACACCAACATGAGACCAGTTATGAAAAAATACTGTCACTGCTGTATCCTGGCAAGTTATAACCTTGTATTGTCGAGATTCTGATACTGATGGATGCTATGGAAACACATGGTCTAGTCTGAGAATTACTGTGTCCTAAAAAGAGCCTTGGATTCAAACCTGGGGCAATTATGGATTTGATATAAACACACACATTGACAGAAAACCCAAACAGTGGCACAAATTACAGAGACTTGATCCGCTTATCTACAGACCCTGCCTTCATCTCTCAGAAGTACATCAAAAACAAATTAAAAAAAAATTTATCTGTAAAAGTTTTACTAAACTGCCTTTGTTATTTTACAGCTCTTGACCAATTTTATATTTTATCTTGTATAAATCTCTCCCTTCTCTACTGGGTGGGATTTTCTGCACCTAAGCAGACTAACCAAAAAACAGTAGTTGAAATAGAAACACTGCTCAGCGACCATTTAAATGTGGATGTAAATGACAGTTGGAAAGACCTTTAAGTGAAAAGTTTTCTTTTGAATTATTTAATTCACACTACTGAACATAAGCTAACAATTTAAACAAAAATTCTTAGATTTATTAGGAATCTTTAGTACTCTTTCCTTGTAACAGAACATGCAAGTTCCAACCTTTAAATCCAGTTTGAAGAAGCAAGTACATACTACATTTTTGTATGCTGACAGTTAATAATGATTAACCCCCCCCTCCAAACAAACAAACACAAAAAACCCTTAACAAAAAAACCTTGACCTGTAATTATGAACAGATACTCCTATCAAACTTCATGGAAGGAAGATGACAGTTCTTTCCCCACCTAGTAAAAATGCTTTCATACATGATGCAAAATGGAAAAAAAGAATATTATTCAGCATGTCAATGCAAACTGTAATTTTTCTAACATTTTGGGGAAGACTTTTAGCCAGCTAAATTAAAATAGCTGTTATTGAGAACATAAAATCTTCTTAAAACAGTGATTTCAAATAGTTTATCCTTTAAGAATTAAGTCAGCTCTTGAATTTTATTAAGCCTGGAAGATGAAAATGATAATCTTGTCAGAAAGCATGTCTCTTAAAATTCCCTGTGGTCTTATTCCTAACAGAAATCTACACCAGCAGCTTGCACAGTTTGGAGATGCACACACGCAAAAAATATTGGGGAAAAAATATTCCAGTCATATTTCATGAACAAAGTTAACTTCCAATTATGCACAAAGATGCTCATTTTGAAGTACTGAGAAAAGGAAGACCAGGCTGAAACAAAACCTGGTATTTGTGTTTGTTTGTTCTTTTGTTTTGTTCTCCAGAAAAAAAAGCAGACTACACAATTAAAAAGTGAAATAAACAAAGATTTTTTGCAACATGACATGAAACAGATATTTTGCTACGCAACCCCTGAATAGTGCTTCTAGGAACTATCAGCTTTGCTGGGTGTGTAATGGGTTTGTTAGCGACAGTAGCTTATTTTGCAACTAGTCTTGAAAGGGATGAACCCTGTTCTCCCATCCCGTGCAGCTTTAGTACAGTAATGCATGTGAATTCCATCACTATGCATAGGAACGTTTTTTTTCATTGCCAGCCAGTTCTATTTCAGGCTTTTCTACACCTCTGTTTTCATTTTCTCCTTGTTTTTTATTTAAGTATGCATGATTTAGAATGACCTTTGAAAGTGAGTTTGAGAACTACCCCTGAAAAAAACCCTAAAGCAAAAGTATATTAATATATTCTAGATTATAAAAGTTTTGTCAACTGATATCTGAAGTTTAAGCCAACATCATGTCAACTGCTTTTCCTAAACCATCTGTTTATTTTAAAACAGGTTTTCTTTTTTTAATCTATAATACATTTTATCCTAATGTAATATATTTTCTACTTCCCAGGTTTTATTAGACTTTGCTAGAAGATAACAGAAAAAAAAAAAATTAAACCATGATATTTTGAAATACATCAGAAATATTGTAGAAACCTGTAATTGTAGCTCAGCGATTTGGTTACATTGTGTTTATTCAATTACTTTAGCTTTCTGTTATACTCCCACTCCACAAGACTGATAAGGAGCACAATGTTGCAGCAGGCCAGCCATGCCACTCCTGGTTAATGGTCCTCCAGCATTACAATTACATTTATGATATTTTGTCTAGCTAAGGCTTCTATCACACAATTATCTGAATGCAAAATATCCCTTTAGGTTGAAACTTGTCATACACGATAATCTCGGTATATGAAACACTTCTGTACATTTTTAAATAGTAGATTAATGACCCATCCAGTCAGATGAAAAGTTCTGAATGGCTTTACTGGGATACATATTTCACTCCGGGCAAAACTCATAGCCTAAAATGGCAATGGGTCATGTGACAATACTCCAATATCCACACCCAGGAAGGAGCTCAGAGGCACCACAGCATGCAGGCACACCCCAATAGCCCAGTCAGGGGACTGAGCCCCTGCTCAGGTCTCCTGGGTAGTGCCAGGAGACCCCCAACCTTACAACTATGGGGACACATGCTCGGTGGTCTCCAGCAGCAGCACTTGGGGGTACTCCCTGTACACTGGGGACCACTATCAAGAGTAGGGGACACACAGTGAGATGCAGGGGAAGTCCAGAGGGTTTAATATGGGATGTTTTGGGTAGGAGCTAGACATGGGGGCAGGGAGGGTTCTAAATCATTGAGAGAAAAACAAGTGCAGGAAAATAAAGGGATAAGTGTAAGAAAGAGATTAGGTTAGAAGTAAAATACTGTGCCCAGGGACAACTACTGGGCAGACTGAATGTCTGAGCCCAGATGCTGGATGGAACTGCCTAGTACATATGTAGAATCATGGAATCACAGAATGGTTAGGGTTGGAAGACACCTTAAAGATTATCTAGTTCCAACACCCCTGCCATGGGCAGGGACACCTTCCACTACACCAGGTTGCTCAAAGCCTCAAGCTTCATCCAGCCTGGCCTTGAACACTGCCAGGGATGGTACATCCACAATTTCTCTGGGCAACCTGTCCCAGTGCCTCACCACCCTCTCTGTGAAAAATTTCTTCCTGGTATCCAATCTAAACCTTCCCACTTTCAATTCAAACCCGTCACCCCTTGTCCTGTCACTACAGGTCCTTGTAAAAAAGGCCACTGTATTTATACATATGACCGCCACTAGCAGACATCCATCCTGCTCAGCAATGGGGGAAGCAGGATGACACTCTTGGTCCTATTTATGTTTGCGTGAGCCCTGTGTGTGTCTACTTATGTTAATCTATGTGCATGGTCATGTACTTACATACATGTTTATATATCTATGTATATACCTCTTTTACATATGTGTGCTTATCTGTGTGCCTATTGGGAATGCATGCTCAGCCTTGCTGCCAGTCGGAGACATGGAGCATGTGTCATGCTTCTAGATCTGGCAACTCCCTAGCCGAAAGGAGCTGTGAACGAAGATGGAGATGGATGTTCCCTCTCATCCCATGGCTGACATATATTAGAGGTTGCAGTGACAGGGATGGGGAGACCTGCAAAATCCTCCAGTCTCCGTGACACTGGGAGCACTGGGAGTCCAGGATAGTCTTAAACACAGTGGAGTGACATCTGCAATGGAGTTGGATCTGTCCTGCAACAATTGTGTGCCCTGGTGATGAGGCTGTGTACCACTGGCATGACATAGCCAGCTGCTTTTAAGCAAGAGGATTGTAAAAAAAAGAAAAATATGAGCAGAAAGCAAAGCAGTGACTCCAGAGGAGACATTCCCTGGAGAGCTGAGTAGCTCGTACTGAAGAACAGAAGGACCATTTCACCTTCATACTGTGCAATGGTTTCCTGTGGAACCTGCTAAGCTGGTCTCAGGGGACAAGAAAAGCTGAGAAGCACACTCAGAGCTCAGAAGAGGAACTGGAGAAGGATCTGAATCTCACTCCCTAGAAAAAAAGGAGGCATGAAAAAATGTTCAGATTTACAACAGAAGGGTGTGAAGAAACTGAGTCACATTAGCATGACTGTAATAGGACATCAAGTCCAGACAGCCTAATACTTTCTGGAACAGACAGCAAGATTAGATGAATATAAAAGGAACATTGCTTTAAAATTTCTTTTCTTTATTCTCATTGTTAGCATTAAAGATTAGTTTGGTTTAATAAAGCTAATAACGTTGTCTATGAGGAAAGGACAGTAGATGGAGAATGGAGGCTTGTCCTGGGTCAAACTTTGAGAAGAGAATCTGCAGCTTCTTAAGCCAGGGATAAAACAGTGGGAGGTCATGTTATAGACTGATCCACAATGAAATGAAAGAATGAGAAATCTAGTGAAAGGAGAAATAGATATTAGAGATGAATTACTTTTGTGAAGACATAATTAACATAAGAAAGAAAGAAAGGAACTCCTATTCCTTTTAAGACCAAATAAGATAACATTTGGGATTTTACAATCCAAATCTTTAATAGACCTAAAGACAATATGTACTATCTCAGACATTCACAATAAAAATGGAGACAAAAAATAATGCATGGTCTTCTAATTTTTTTTCCAACTTATTTTTCACAGTTTGTTTACCTATATATTACTGTTTGCACTCTATCAGAACTGTAGATTGGCATGCCACTGAGTTCTTGTGCAGACTGTAATACTTTCTTAATTCGATTCATGATGTGGGTTGACTATGGTGTTTGGCTTCTTTATGGCCTCTGGAAGAACCATGTTTCCCCGAGGTAAAAAAGATGAGAGAATCTGACAGTCAAACTTAGCCAGGCAAGTTAAGTAAAACTGGATAGAAAAATGAGAATTTCTAACATAAACCATTAAAAGGTGGCAATGGGAATACAGGCACAGAAAGAACAAGTCGGTGCTCACATTTGACATCTTCCTTTTCCTAAACTACAATTTTCCATGTCAATTGCAATCTCTTCCTTATTGTGTGTACATAAAATTACTTAATGTCTTTCATGTACCTTGTTATTCCCATCCTTTCAGTTTTCAGAAAAGCGAATTTTTCTCAGTGAAAGAAACTATATTTATTCATGCTCTTCCCTATTTGTCTTCCCAGTAAGAAGGAAGCTAGACTTGTGCAAAATACCTGCATGTGTGAAAGCAGCTCAGCACTGTAATGGGTTACTAGGGAGTTTGTGGAATCTTCACTAGTGGAGGATACAAAGAAGTTACATAGAATACTGTGGGATTGCTATGGTTGGAAAACTCTAAAACTGGAAGAGAAATTACATGAATTCTGAAGCTGCCCTTCATGAAGAAAGACAACTACAGCTTTCCTCAAAAAGTGAAAGATCTTCTCTATTTTTTCAAGGTGTTGTTTGTATGTTCTAACATTCTGACCTTCACAAATATAATAATAAATATTTACAGAGTATTGGTTATTGTGACTATTCTTTGTCTCCCAAGAGTATATATTTTGTCACATCCACTGTCGTATCTAAACATACTGTAAAATTTAACACGTTTCGTTAAATTCATATGATTTTATGCCCTCATTTCTTTCTACACATTAAATCTTCAATGTCCTTTGAATATTTGATCCTTACTTTTCATAAATCAGAATATTTAAGATACTACGTGTTGCCATAGAACAGCATAAAATAGATAAAATACAGGTCACTTAAGTAACTTTCAATGTTGTGTACGGTGAATGACTTATGCATCTTTAAAAATCCAGTGAAGTAAAATTGTGTGATCACTAAATCTGAAGCTGTCACAGATAATTATTTTTAAGTACTCAATTATTAAACAGTAATAACAATCAGGAAAGATTACAATGAATTATAAAGTCAAGAAAACATAGAATCAGAGAATCATAGAAT
>NW_010257439.1:0-15411 GCF_000690775.1 Eurypyga helias
TTTTACGGGCTGGCGTCTGCTCCGAAATACGGTGTGTCCTCGTGGGGTGGTGCTGTGCGCCAGCCCGGGACCCCGCCGTACCCTCTAGGTAGGCATTCCGGCCACATTCGTGCCTCTGTCACCGTGCATAGTGCACAAGCTGTTGTACAGTTAACGATAAACCTGATTGCAGCCTTCATTAATACACAAGCTATTATGTAACTTTTGTACTGTACCCATTACATGTACGTTGTTGTATGTATTACGTGTATGCAAGGTACAAATGTAACACGGCCGTTACGTGTATGGCATCTTCGGTACTCATCCTCACATGCGGATAGGTGCCAAAGCCTCCCTTGGCCCCCGCTTTCACCAGCTCCTCTACAACTGCACGCAGTCGCGTTCTGGCATCAGTGCAGCTCGCACTTCCATCTGCAAGAAGCGGTACCCCAGCTGGGGAAGACTGAGGAGGTTACCAGCCCTACCTCTTCATCCTGACACTGCTTTTCTGGACAGCTGAAACCCTCCGAATAATCTGAACCCCGTTTAGGGAATGCTGCTGTCAACCGATGCTGGTTGCAGCAAGAGGCAGCAATTCCACAGCTGTCTCGTGAACAGCTTGGTCTTTTGTGTGCTGGGTGGCGGGCAGACAGCTGGGGTCGATAATCTGCCGTCCCAAGCTATGCCGTCCCCACTTGTGAATTATAAACTGCAGTGTGTGCTGCCAGTGGTAGAAACCCCAAGGTAGATCAAGCATGAGCACCTTCTAGTTCCCCTTCCTGCAGAAAGAAAATCCGTGTGAATATGCTGTCTGCTCTACCACCAGTTACTTTTGAAACCCATGGCCAGCTTCAGCCAAATCTCTCAGAGACGCTAACAGTATAGAAAATAAGTGGTTATGTAGAAGATAGAGATCCTATTCATGTTCCCACAGAAGGGAAAGCTGCCGTAGGAATTCCTATCTTGCTGGATTCCAAGAATCCGCATGGGCAAAGGATGTTGCAAACATGACTCATAATTTCTGCTGCTCACAGAATGCCTGTGGCATGTTCAGCCCTACTGGAGCAGGTTTAGAGGACAGCATGCTCAGAGTTTTATGGAGTTTTTTTAGATTTCCACTACTGAGTACTAGTGGAGCTGGTCAGCTGCTGGAATAAACGGCATTTTGAAAATGTTACACTGCTACACAGTACCACAGCACCTTCTGTAATTTCTTTACAGTGGATCTAAGAGCTGAGCCAATATTAAATACAGATTATATTCGATTGTGAATGTTTTATTCAGTTTAGGATTAAATGGTGAAGTCTATGGGGAAAAAATTAAAAAGCCCTTGAGACATGCAGTTACTCAATCTTACAATCAGAAAATTGCCTTTAACAGCATAGAGTATTTCACAGAAAAGAAGCCACAACAGGTCAGACTCTGTTCCCTTCTCAGGGAGTGTGGCTGTTCCCAGTGTGATATGATTTTCTTTTTTATTTTTTGGGGTGAGGTTTCAGCTTTTTTTTTTTGCTTCTAGGGCATGTATTTGCAGCTCTCACTATCAAGTGTGAGTCTAAACTGGACACATACTCTGAAGAACACCTACATCTTCAGGAAAGAAATGTGACATGCTTCTGAGCCAGCTTTCTCCCTTTCATCCTTCCCAGTCCCTCCTAAAAATGGTTGAATAGAAATTTTTCTACATAGGGAAATTTGCTTTATACAGCCAACAGTACAGTTAGATTTTCAAGCTAACATTTCTTCTAACAAATGAGTCTCTACTAGCCGTTAAGTCTTGTAGAGGCAAGTACCTGGCACAGTAACCTACACCCATTTGTTCATTAATACACTCCAGAAGTAGTTTGCATAAAATTTTCAATTTACTACCCAGCATGGAAAATAACCAGTGACAGAGGAAACAGTGCAGACAGAAAGCAGAACATCTGCTGCCGACCATATTTCCACAGATCTCAAGGACTCGTTTGGAAAGCAGGTAGTTATATAAAAATTGACTTCTATAGGCCTATGTGAGTGAATGCTGTTGTTATTCCTGTAGACACATATCCAAGGAATCTTATTTGTACTTAGATAAGCACAAAATAGGAACTAGCCTTCTTGTTCCTTGTCCAGGATGGTGGAAAAATACTGGTTTAGACAGGCCAATACACTCGCTGTTCTTTGTTATAAGCCGCATACCTCCATTTCAGTTCTGGTTACACTACCTTGTCTGTCAGCAAGTGAAAATAATGAACTTGTTTCTTGACCAGTTTCCTTGAAAATACCAGGTGTGCCCTAAGCATACAAAATTAGCTGTAAATTCATAATATTACACGTTTTGGAAAATGTGTGCTGATGAATGGAACAGGGGTCTGAATTTTGCTCAGCAGTGAGCTGTGCAGACAGATCATTCGCCCTCTCCCCTCCTGCCCCCTTGGGTGGCTTTTACAGGGATGCTGAAACAAGGTTTCAAGCAAGGTTCCATTTCTGACAAAAGCATCTGACCCTGAACTAATAAAGCCAGCCAGAACTAATCAGGCACTCCTTTCTGAAGGAGAAAGGTTTAGAAAGTAATGGCACACACTCATAACCTACAGCTTAATTTTGTAATGGCTAGTCTGGGCTCCTAACAGGGTTTGGGCAACTAGATTTTCTGAGCAGATACCAAACTAGAGGTGAACACTGTGGGTGGAAGCAATCAATGCAGTTCTCACATTACTGTACAGTTCAGCTGTTTGAAACAAATAGTGGTGCACACCACCTCTTCAGAGATACTGGGAAGAGACTTCTGAAGTGTTCAGTTGCTCATAGAGAAACCAAAACCAAATTGTTTTGTCCTTCTAAATAAGATGTGTAAAATACCCATGCCGTACATCTGCAGCTAGAGTAAGCCGCCCAGCAGATGAGACTGGTATATGTTTTGCACCTGGAAGCTAAAGGAAATAGGTCCCATGTTACCCCTGTGAGCGTGACTACGAATTATACGTAAACTTATTGTAGGCAAACTTTTAGATATATTTTGGTATCAGTGTGTCTCCAGCTGGTAACTGGTATTTTGAGAGATGCAGGAGACCCTATTATCCGGTATCTTAGATTTTTATTTACATTGAATAACTCTTTGTACATATTGACTTTAATCCTACGAGGATTTATGCGTATGCTTACACTGATGTATCAAAACCAGTCCTGCAATGTGTTATGATTAGTCTTCCTGGAATAAAAAAAACAGGCAGCTCATAAAGCTCGAAGTTTGGGTCCCAAAATTATTCTGGAAATGTGTGGTGATGCTTACAATTATATGGAAGTTTATCCTTGCTTTAGAAAAGTTCTGTTTAAAACCATCGACATTTGTTTGAAGTTTATGTTTTTCTGAAGTTTCTGTCACACTGTAAACAGCATGCTGTATTTTGCACTCTAGAGTTACCCCTAGAGAAAACTGATGCTGAGAGAAAAGATAACATACTCTTGAAAATAAACTGATGTTTTGACTGGACTTATTGATCGACCATTTTGTAGAAGAAGAAATACTTGGAAATAACGTACTTGAAGAAAGGGCAGTTTGTGCTGTGCACTCCATTACCACATGCTATAAAGTGGTACTGTAAGAAATGTACTTTAGTTTAACAATTTTAATAGGAAAGAGTCTTCACCATGATAATTCCTAGGCTGTTCTTCATTCACAGTTGTATTACCGTAGCCACTGAGTGCCTTTTTAGGTAACCAGATGCAATACCAAATGCCATTCATATGAATTTGCCATTTTAGTGCATAATCAGGCCAATGTTGTTACTGGTTCTCCAATAAACTGTGTTAGTAGTACTTGGTGGTGGTTTCTTTATCAGCTTTGCATGAATTATCCCATTGTGTAGCTTCCTGACCTTTCATGCAGCTATTATCCACCCCAACACTATCTTTCTTCAGATGCTACTGTGCAGACCATTTTTATTATATGCTCAAGGAATAACTGAAGACAAATAGTTGCCTGCACTGTGCCCATATGTACGCTAAAGGTGTTTGCACCAATTCATAAACAAAGTGGCATCGATATGTGTTTATCTGCACGAGGCGTGACACGCAGATCTGCGAGTATGGGAGTCTGGGTTAGAAGAGGTGACATATAAAGGTCCCACCCAGCTAATTTTTCTGTTGCTGTGATTTCTAAGAAGAGGGGATGGAGGACAAACTAAGAGATGGGAAGTACGTTTACTCTCTCTTGTTTTCAGATCTCGTGTATCAGCACCCAGCAACGCCAGCTCAATGTGGATCCAGGAGCTGGGGGAGGACTGTCAATCGCAGCATCTCCCTTTACTTCTGCAGAGGGAAATAACGGTAGTCTCTCAAGGTATATTCCTGAATTACACTGTTTTGCCTTGCAATGCAGGGCGCGAGACCACGAAACCCTTCTGCATGTAGAGAGGCAGCCGGCTTTACAGCGAGACTTATCTGAACACTTCATGGTAGTTAATAAGGAGGGCACTTCAAGTCTTGACACAGTGACTGTTACGCAGGTAAACCAGTCTTCAGAAGCTGAGTGCAGACAAGATCTTTTGCAGGATACATCTTTCATTAGCAGTACTAATTGCTTGAATGCTAGACATCTACAGACAGGGGTGAGTGAATGGAAAACAGTATTACAGAATCAGTAATGAAGTAAAGTATGTAGGAATGAGAGCAGGTGGTAGAGCCGTGTGATATTAGATTTGCCAAGTACAATTTGTATTCTCTCAGGTTCTGTATTATCTGCCAAATATTACCTTAACTTCTCAGAATTCAGGAGAAAAAAACACCTTTGTCCTTATTTTTGCCCAGTATTTGGTAATATTTTCAATTGATAGCTTTAAGCACTATTCTTTTCATATTCCATAGCCTCCTACTTACAGTGTACTACTGATAAGCCTAGTCATGAGCAACAAAGCTGCGCTAGGTAGTTACTCACAGGGCTTTGAAGCACAGCTGCTTGGGGCAGTCATGCGTCTTGCAGCGACTTCGTGCAACGGAAGTCGAAGGGACAGTGACAACCTTAAAGTGTAATGAAAGCAAGGCGTACCAGTGCACGTATCAGGGTAATACTTCATTAACTAATGCATAGTGAAGAATACAAAAGCATTTGGGATTTTTCTGAAGGCCTAGATCACAGCCTCAGCTATACCGAGTCGGGAGGAATGTCAGAGAGCTCCGCTTCGCATTCTCTGCCAGAAGCATTTTCTGCTTCGGCTTCTGTGCATCACGCCTGGTGTAAACCAAGCACCAGGGTGGTGTAAAAGGCTCCATCTGGCGTGTTGGCTCAGATCCACTCGACAGAAGCCGGAACCCAAGAAAGTAAGAGATGAGAAATCAGAATTGTGAACCCTCTTCCTCCTCTCCCCGCTCGGCCCTTCCCCAGTTTGTACTTCCCCAGGAGCAAGAGGAGCCGTGTCTTCTTCCAGACTGCTGCTTGCAAAACGAGGAGAGTCGGGATGCTTCGTGCATCGTCCTCAGCCCTCCCGTAACAGCACAGGGGCCACTCACAATTTAGACTGCGGGACTTACATTTCTTAAAGAAGCAGAATGTTTTCCAGGGAGTGATAGAATCCAGCCCTTCAGAAAGCCAGCCTGCGCTTCCTGGTCGGCTGCTCTGCCCCAGGCTGGTTTCAGTTCAGTATTCGGAAAATGCCAGGCAAACAATAAACCAGGCTCGAGTTAGTACAGTCCTCGTAACAGCCTGGTGTAGCAAAACATTTCTAGATGATGCAATGTCTTTCTAGACAACAGGAATGCAAAGACTCAGTCTCGTCAGTAGGTTCTCGTTCAGGTGGGCACTGTTTGTTACAGGATTAACCATCCCTGCGGAGACCCTGTACAGTGCTACCTTAGCAGGGTCACAGTCTACCGAGGTAATTCAGAACCTTTTCTTTTTCTCCATTTTATAAACAAAGCTTTTCCTCCAGAGTCATGGTAGCCTCTCTTTAACTCAGATGTGATATAATCACAAAATAAATAGGGCCATTTTGCAGCTGTATTAATCCCAATCGAGGACTGAATGCGGTTCTACACTTCAAACGTGGAGTTTAAACAGTGAAGTAAAGACCTGTGTTGTAGGAAGCACATCACGAGGCTGGAGAGACTGGTTTCATTCTGGATGGCAGTTCTCTTGTTAAAGGAAAAATACAGAGCAATCTGGTATTGCAAGTCCACACTGACATCTAGTGCTGAAAAAATTGCACCAGCCAAGGTGGGAACAAAGAAGGAAAAAAGTGTTGGGCTGGAATGAACATCTAAAAATATAGCAAAACATCCCTCCTGCTTTACAAAAGTGACTCTCTCCAGTGGGTAGCAGGTGTGCTGGCTCCGTGAACCTGGGTGCTGTGTGCGTATCCCTTGCAGAACTGCACAGGCTGCTGGGTCTGACCGCCGGATACTCAGCGTGGCAACCCCTGGCTGCCCTTGAAGACTGCTTTTCAGGACATGACAAATCTTGAGTTGTGACTTATTTAAAGTTTAGTTTGTAGCCACCATTACTGTAGGACTTGGTTCTGAACAGCATAAGTAGTCGAGCACTGCTGCCAGTGCCACAGCAGTCTTCATCTTACAAAGACTTCACAAGGATGAAATGTTCTCACCTTCCAATCTGAGAAGACCATTCCCTGATACATGGGAAAGATTCCTTCTCTAAGCTTTTCCTAGGTAAAGAGGTCATTTGTTTCGCAATGGCTTTTAGTTGTTAATGTTCTCTTTACCTCCCATTTTGATATAAAACTTTCTCATCGTTTTTCCACACACACAAAAAATTGCACTTTGTAATATTTTACTGTGCCTTTAAGGGCAGGCGAAGACTGTAAAACAAAATTTTTATGATTTTTCATTGCATTTTCTACCTTTCGTGGGGAAGTAAAAAGTAATAATAATGTACAGAATAATGAGTGTTTTCCAGTGTCTTAGCTGCCAGCAACTTCCTTCCCTGTCACCAGGGAAATGGTGAGATTAAAACCATGTGCACTGTGTGCTTCCGAAGTGAGATATGCATGTCAGTGTTGTATAAATCATCAAAGGAGATGAGCAAAAGGACAGATCCAAAGCCACTGAGATCAATGGACTTTTTTTTCCCCTGTTGGATCCCAGGATCTTTGGATCAGGTCCCGACGGATGTCAGAGCTCTGCCAGCCCCACTGAGAAACTGTTGTCCAAACGCTGGCATGCTGTTTGGCAAATCACAACCGTAAGGTTAAGCAGAGGTTGGCAGGTGTATCCTCCGTGGAGGGAATCCTGGTGTTGGCAAGCAGGATTTCATAGTGGGACCCAGCACGGGCAAATTCTTGTTTCTCTGCATGGAGGCAAAGCAGGTCCTAACCTACCAGCCATTGCTACATGTGGGGACATCCTCATCCTCCCAAAACCCTACGCTGTGCACTGGGGCACACCGGCAAGCTCTATCTCCTACCCTTTGGTACTACTTGGGAATCGCTCTTACCTCCTCCTTTTTCACAGCACAGTAAGCAACAGACAGCAGGATTTAGCCCTTACTGCCTTGTGAGGGTGAAATCCTCTGAAATGTGATTTTCGTCCCGCCCACAGTACCCTTCCTCCCCTTACAGTCCAAAAGCCCAAGCACTCAGATATAATTTCTCCTTTTAATTTTTGCAATTCTTTCTTTTTTTCTGAACAATGATCATATAGAAGCAAGCATGTTGTCACATCTAGGCTGCATTTTTTTACCCCCATCTCTTGTAAGCAACAACCGTATGCAGATTTTAAAAACGTTTCAGGCAAATGGTTCAGTTTGTGTCTGGGCTGGACAGATTGGGATGTACAGGGAGGATTGGCAGACCCAATTAGACAATAAGTAGCATAAGTAGCTGTCAAAAAATAAGGCTAGAGCAGGAGAAAGCATGTGGCATCTCTCACTAGATAAGCTAGAATGATTGGCATACTCAGTCAGAAACACTCATTTACTGATTTAACGGGGGTTTTAGACAAATTGTCTCACAGCTGAGACCATGCAAATCAATCATTAAAATGTAGGGTTAGAGTCTGACGTCGATTTAAATTCCATTAATGTCTGTGGAATTACACCAAATTTATCCACTCAAATTTATAGGGTGCAAAATTTGACCCATAATTATTATTAGGAGCCAAAGCATGCAAAACTATATCACATGTCTAGAATTTTCTTGAAATAAAAAGTATTAGAATAGTAAACCCAAAGATGTAGAATAGAGTAAAATAGAAAAAGAAGGAAAAGGAGAAGGAAAAGAAGGAGAAAAGGAAGGAAAAGGAGAGTAAGGGGACAAAGGAAAGAGGAAAGGGAAAGAAAATGAAAGACTGAAAAAAAGGTTGGCAAGGAAAGAATGCGGGAATTTACAAAAAATTACTGGTGAAATTTAAAAACATGGGGAAAAGCATTCCAAATGTATAGTAATAACATTGACTTAAGTCACTTCAACACTGGTGTTATCATATCATGTTCCTGTCCATCCTTCCCTCTTCAGCTTTCACAAGGACCCAAAGGCCATGCAGCCCAGTGGTAGCAAACTCTTCAAGAAGGTGCCACTAACACTGTAAAGGTGACTAGCTTGCAGAGCGTACCTGGTGCAGTGATTGAAGAACCAGTGGGAATATGGTCAGCTGACATCAGCTCCTAAGCCTTTAGGAACATTGCAGACTGTGTTAAAATTGATGTTTTGCTCAGTACGGTACCTGGCAATGACGGCTATAAACCCAACTAAGAGCACTGACTTGCTTTGTGCAGAAAATGACCTATTTTAATGAAATTACATATATGTTTTTGGGAGCAATGAGTTAGGTTGAATAGTAATAATTTAGCGTTCTGCTCTTACTATTAAATTCTCCACCTGATCCTTTGCCACGTGCGCGGCTCAGTGAAGGGAACGCTCCTGTTCACACGAAGCGCATTGGCCAGGGTGACTTGTCAGCAGGGGTTGCGGCACCGCAGCCCAAGGCAGAGATCCTGTGTGGGGCCTTTCAGTGACTCAGGACTTCGACAAATTCCCACATTGGGGTGAAGGAGTCATTTTTGTAAAGCAGTAGACTGGTTTTACAAAACAGTTGCTGCCCACGAGACAGGAATGACAGAGTTTTGGCAGCGTACAGACTCAGGCAGCAGCAGATTAAGCTGGGGTGTCTGACAATTACCAACCTTGCCTGATCATCCTGCCCTTATCTGAGAGTCTGGCATCCCTGCCTGGAGCTGACAGAGGGATATGGACAGCTTGACATGTTAAAGCAAAAAACATGTCAGTCTGGAACGGTGGCAGTTCAGGAGCTGCTGCGTGGCCCTTCAACCCCCTCCCCTGCGAAGCTAGGAGAAGGGTTGGAGCG
This sequence comes from Eurypyga helias, assembly GCF_000690775.1. NCBI lineage: Eukaryota > Metazoa > Chordata > Aves > Eurypygiformes > Eurypygidae > Eurypyga > Eurypyga helias. The sequence continues at coordinate 9,274 of NW_010257439.1, forward strand.
GTCATGCTTTAATCCATTGCCAGGTCCTGATACTTCAGAATTCGGCAATGAACGGCTTCTAATTCAAGCTGGCTTGTCCTCAGCAACAAAGAAAAATGTAAATTCACAGCAACAGTTATGGAGCGCAGTGCTTTGGACAATGAGTGGAGGAAAATAATGCTTTAGAAAATTCACAAATACATAAAACCCCTTGAACTGAAAAGCCTTTTTCTTTTTTTCTTCTTTTCGCAGCTCCCTCCTTATATTTTGAGAAATTCTCCTTGCCTTTATCTGAAAATGGTTCTTTGCAGAATTTTCCGGTCTTTTCAGACTTCATACTTCATTTAAAATCACATCTGATGATCTGATAGTTTGCTCTGTCTGACAAAATCACAATGCAGTTTTCATCAGCTGTAGCTCACCTGATCTGATGTGCCCCCACTAATAGTGCTCAAATCAGGTCTTTGATTCAGATCCCTGTTTGCAACGGAGACTGAAGGAGAAATCTTATATGTTTCCATTTTTATGAAGGGCATTTTGCAAAGGGAACAGAAGCAGTAAAGCTGAATAGGATGCCAGAAAATTTGAAAATAGTGTTGTTAAATCCAAAATTATTTACATGAAGAATTCTTTCCCAGTGGAAGAATCTGGAAAGAGGGTGCAGTGCTTGGAGAGCAGCAGCATAGGTCAGAAGGAAACTTGTCCTTGTTTTTCAGCCATCTGGCTTGATTATTTGGGCGACTTATAAGTCACTTTGTCTCTTGTTGATTCAGTTCCTGCCTTTCTACTCTCTACCTCTTTATCACTTTGTCAGGATAAACCACATTACAAACCGCAAGAAGTTCAACAGTAAGTAAAAGGATGTTAATAAGCACAGAAGGTCAATACATTTTATACTAGATTCTCACGATAAGAAAAGCTTTGGAAATACAGGACTTTCACTGAACTCATGGTATCCAAGTTATGCAAATGCCAGTCTCAAAAAAAAATGCCGCTAATGCTAGCCTGCTAAGCAGAGCTGTGAAGCACAGAGCATGCACTAAATATTTCTGCAATAATACCTTCTAAGTTCACATACAGTGGGGTATATCTTAAAAAATGAGTCACAGAAATACTTTATCATGTAGGGATTGTAGTGGCTAGAGAAGTCACTTTTGAATTCACCTGGAGATTGACCTATACTGGAAGAAAATAGATTAATATTTTGTCAATCAGCAGCTGTCATAAACCAAATGTATTTACTGTTAATGCTGCTGTCACAATTAATCACAAAATCCCAGGAATTAGAAGCTGCAGCACCTACTGTTTTTCATTAACATCACTGTGCAGCATGTATTAGGGCTTTCTCGGGTAGGAAATTATTTCTTATTAAAATGTCTTGTGGGCATCAAAACTGAAGTAATGAGACAAGAACGAGCTGGGAGTCCAGAGGCAAATGGGGTGGGGGGCTTATATAAAACAGCTCATTATAAACTGCTTTTCCTTTGGGGTTTTGTTGTTTCAGTTAAGGCCTTTCTGTGTGTTGTTTGGTCACGGAGGCAGCAGAACTAGATTGATTTAGAAACAGATTTAGCCAGACTGGTGCTGAAATTGTGGTTAAACTAGCCTGACACCCCTCTTCACCTCTTTCTGTAACACGCATGCTAAGGATCCTGCCATTATATTTACCGGAGTCCAACATAACTGGAACCACGTCAATAGTCTTTGCAGAAAAAGCTCGCTAAGTCGCCTTTCTAAGAGGCGTATGAATAATCTGGAATCTCGTAATGAGGCTACAGCTTGGCACATGTCCAGTGTGCAGGTCAATTGGTCAACGTTTGCAAGAAATCCTGAATTATATTCCAAATTTTAGTTTTCATAGAGCTCATAAGATCTTTTTCCTATCCTCCTCTTCCAAATCCGTGATATGCCAATTTCCCAGTTCTTCGGGTTAATAAAGGTCTGAATGCATAGTTGTTATTGGGAGGCTTATATGTATTTTACATGCAAGCAAATGGATATGTCTGAAAAGTGAGAACCTGAAAGGACAGGAACCAGATTTCTATAGGCTGTATTGCCTTCTGCTGATTTTCAAAGAAACGTGGAGATTATTTTTTTTCCCCGTCGCACAAATCAAAGAGGATCTAGAAAAGGTGATTTGTGCCTCTTCTTCTCCACAGCAGGGAGTGCTTCTGAAGTCCTTCCAGACTACTTGTCATCAAAGTATTTGTTACCTGTTCAGGTGTTTAGAGGGCTGCAGTATATTATTTTGGAAGGTGTAATGACATGGTTGTGAATCCAGCACGTTGTGTGGCTATTTGTGTAGGTAGACATCATATAATGCTTCCAGAAGATGTTTCCCTGGTAGCAAGAAAAGTTGGCTTTGATAACCAGGTTTTATTAGGCCAAATTGTTCAGGTTTAGTCCCTCAGGATCTGTCTTTGCTGTAGGTTTAACTCAGGTGAGCAGCAGACCCGGCGAGAACATGTGCAACCATACTGCAGGGCTGCATTCAAGTGCCACCATCCATCTCCATCCCCCTCCCCCTTCCAGTGGGAGAGGAGGATGGGCGAAGGAGGTGGAAGAACTGTACCAGCACTTCGGTCGTCATTTGTGTTTGGTTTCGGAGCTGCCCTGGGTATATCCCACAGCCACCAGCATTATACTAATCCAAACTGCTCTGTCACTCGTTTCCAGTGGACCACAGCCCATAAACAAGAACTAGAGCTATCAAAATGCTTTTCCTGCAAAATGTGTGTGTCCCCCCCCCTCCACGCTGTCAGCACGAGTGTCGGCAGCACAAGGATTTAGGGTTATAACCCAGCCTGGTGCAGTGCAGAGGAAACTCTCCAATGAGCCAATCCGTATTCGTGGACACATCAGGGATTTGGGCATAGCACCCCGTGAGTCCCCAGGGACGGCTGGTCTTTGAGCCACACAGACACAGACAAATTGGGGGATCATGTCGAGTTGCCTGGCCTAATCTGTCTTCTTGTAAAGGCTCGCTGGTACAGATACACCCCCCACCCCACAGGCAATGCCCCTATCTCAGGAGACATCTATAACCCGTTTGCAGATCCTAAGCAAATCCATTTTAGCGTATATGGATATGTGTTATCCAGCCTGTCCAGGATGAATTTTAACTGGTTCCTAAGCGCTGTGTAATCATTGTTTTGTGCGGTATGTACGCGTGCTTTATAAAGATACCACCCTCGGCATAGCTAAGGTGCTTGTCCATTTGTATGGTAATGAATTGGGATTCAGGGGGCCTTTTCTGCTCTGCTTCTTCCCCGGCCCTGTTCCCTCTGATAGCTGAGCAGGGCCTTGACAGCACGAGCTGCTAATGAAGGCAGGGGAAGATGAGGACAAAGAGCCCTGCCCTACCTACTGAGGGAGAAATCTGCATCTCAAAGTGCCTGCTGGAGATGGGCAAGGTGCCAAACCGCAGGGAGAAGGGTGATGCCCTGGAATACAAAGGAGGGCATATTATTGTCTTTTTCTGTCTTTAAGTCACTGGTTATTTATTAAAAAGAAAAGGAAATCAACAAGGGTAACCTTTTGATTTGGCAGCAGCAGGGTTTATATTCAGCTCGCAGCAAATGCAACGCCCCTTCTCTCCCACAGACCCGCCTGCTGCTGCGTCTCTTCTCCTGATGCTACACCACTCTCCTGTTCCACCTCTCGGCAACAGGGACTCTACCGACAGCCGACCAATGTGCCGGATCCGCAGTTGCCCCAGGATGAAGCGGCCAAGGCAGTGCCATCTGAGCATGCCGGTGACCTAAGCGCCTGTTTTCAGGGATGGCCGCCTTTTTGGGAGCATGGGGTACGCGGCTGAACATGGTGCCTGCACCTCAGGTCACAGCAACCGCCACTGCTCAGCAGCCATGGCTATTCCAGTGGAATGGGTTTTGGTTTACTGTGAGCAGACGTGCTGCCGTGCTGCTTTTGCAGTTCGGTTTCCACCCATTCTTACTTCTCTCTCGTGGGGAAGGCGCCTAGGTCTGCACACACGCTGCCTCCGAGAAGAGAAAACTTCCTCCAAGAAACCCTGGCAGCCTTCAGGTCCCGATGTTTAGCGGTATCTCCTGATGAACATAGGTCAAACCTCACAGCTTGCCTCTAAAGAGAAAGCGAGAAGCATCTCAGCAGCAGGCTGCAACAGCAGAGACACACTCAGGGGGACAAACTGCAGCAGGAGCCCAGATGACATGTAGAAACAGCGTGCCAGCCGGCATCCGTGGGTACTATGATGCTGGAGACGCAGCCTGCGGTCTCCCACCCTGCCTCCCCTACTCCTTGTTTCTTGGTAAATAGGCTGGTTAAGAGACAACAGCCCCTCTTCTGGGAAGAAAAAAGGGAAGGATTATATGTAAGCCCAGAGTGAGAGTTCAACTGGGAAAGACAATCTTCTCCCAGCAACCCCTAAGTTATGCTTAGCTCTAAACCAGATTTTCAGCAGTGTGGGAGGAAAGCTTCGGGCCCCTCAGTGCAAGTTTGATAACAGTGTGTGAATCACATGCCAGTGGACCTGGGCTGAGAATTTGCTATCTAAATCTCAGCTTCCCCAGTGCCAGAAGCATCCCAGTTGAGGCTCATCCAAGATTAATCTGCAAAGAGTAAGAAAGGGAAGGAGCAATGATTGACATGGTAATACAACATCTCCCATGCAAAAACTCCCTCACCCCCTCCAGCATTTTCATAACCAAATAAACACCTTGTTTTGCACTACAAAGAGCATGGGAATGAAATGTGATAATGAGACGAAACGAGATGCGTGTATAAGACAAGTTGTGGACAGGCAGTGAATATAAGAAGAGATGTGTACATGTGCACATCGGGAAGTAGCGTCAGACAGGCACCTTCTTATAATCTAGCAACGATAATCACCACAATACTTCAGTTTTGTTTTCATTTTCCACCCTCCATACACCTTTGTGTATCTGGAGAAAGAAGCAAATAACCAGGCTTTCTATTCAGATTCTTGTAAGTGGAGTCCAGAAACCGCAGCAAAAAATGTCCACTAATAAACACCTGAATCACCAGGCAAGTTTACTTCAGCTGTCTTCCTGCCCCTCCTATTCTGCTTTTGTTTTTTATTCTTTCTTTCTTTCTTAACAAGGAGAAACCTGCACGGAAAGCCTACAGGAATGCATTTTACAGAGGATATTGGAAAATATCAGTTTGGAATTCACTTTCCACGATCCATGGCACACCCAGTGCTTAAAAGCTGCTTTCACCTTATCAGGAATCAGAAACAATACCAGGCCTTCCTCTGTTTCTTACACTCACAAAATTAGTATCAGTAAGCTGCAGAACACAAAGGACTCGGAGGGACTGCCTAGCAAATATTTTCAAATGATAAATAACGTGGGGGGGCAAATAAAACTGCCTGGACAGTGCCCCAGCAGAAAAAACAGGCAATATTTGTTCACTAAATTCTCTTCTAATTATTGACATATTGCAACTAATCAGCATTAGAGGCACAAAGAAGCTGTAATCTATCCATGTCCTCCTCTTTTTGGACTGTTTCCAGCACTAATTGCAGCTGAGGAGTGTTCCGGACTGGGATCCTCTGGCTTTTCCAGGCGTTGCTTATAGGAACTCCAAGTCTGCACAAAACGTTACAGGTTTTCTGGCTTTTTTGCAGTAACCTTTTTGTCCTTTTGCCTTTTTGCAGATCCACAGTGACAACCCTTTAGCTGAAAGCCCGCTGTAAGCTGAACCAACAGTAGCAGATGTGGAAGCAGATTTCCCTTGGGAAAGAACGCCAAGTCAGCCTGACAGCTGTAGTGGCAAGTACTAGCTATGTTCATTGCCCTCATAAATCTTGGGGATAAACATCCCTAAAATGTCAATGACTGATGGTGGAGATTGAGTAGAGCGTGTTGTAGTACACGGTACGCTTCCCCGTGATCTGGCACTGAATGATCCTTTATATCGGGCAGGGTGTAATTGCCTACGCTGTGGCACCGAGCTCGTGGGCAGTCAGTGCTGGGGTGGGTGAAGATGCTTCTCCTTGGACATGTCATGGTGACCAGTGTTCACTGGTTCTTTTACTCCTTTATATTTGTAACTGTCCGGGTGGATGTTTATTCTTACTGAAGCAGAAATTGTTTATGCATCGCGCAGTGGCAAGAGCTGTGCAAACTTTAAGATGTGGATATGATTCATTCCTGC
>NW_010257439.1:15442-32416 GCF_000690775.1 Eurypyga helias
ACCTCTGGCATTAGAAGAGCAAATTATTCCCTCCCTCCTCCACCGTGGCATGGAGGTCTCTATAACAGGCTTGGGGGTTTTCTAGTCTGATTTTACTCCCTATTCAAGTGAAATATTCACTTTGATCCCATGCTGCAGTCTTGCAGGAGTTGTGTTGGCTGCACACCCTCTTCTGGACTGGGAAATGTGCCTGCCTTGTGACACCAAAGCCACCCTCTAGGCAAATTTTTCCTCAGCCACCCTTCCAGATACAATCTTTTTGCCCTGGGGTGCAAGGAAATCACTGGTGGGACATCAACAATGAGGGGAATTTCACTGGCAAAACCACCAGCTTGTTCATCGTTGTTACTTTTTACTCGTGCCTGGATCATCTTGCAGTGGTTTCTATGACAACAGAAAAATTATTTCTTAACATAAATCAAGTTTGTCAGACTTATGCGTGTGCTTGCTGAAGGCTAGATAAGCAATTCTGAGACCGAAAGCAGACAGATGGATCTACCCTATGAAACTGGAGCTACCAAGGATCTGAAACAGAAAAGATCCCTCGTTTTCCTAGGGAAATTTGCATTGAGTACTGAATTGTGGTTGTTCTTCTATATTTTGAGAAAGAAAAGCACAAGAATAGTGAATATCATCAATTAATACACTTATCTTTTACATGCAGAGACTTTGGGGCAAATCAGCCATGTTTCTAAGAAAAGAAGTGGGAATATTCAGCACATAAACAACATAGGAACAGGAAGAAAAGAGGAGATTCATAGAAGTTCCTCTTTAGAAAATGTGAAGGGACTCCTGAAAATTGCATTCTGTGCCCATTTGATACATGGATAACAATAATAGTTCTTGGTAAACTGTTCCCCAGAGTGCAAAACCTTAAGTTTACCTTTTGCTTGTGCATTTTTTCTCATCTCATCCTCTGGCACCTTTTAATTCGACCCTAGAAATATAGTTGTCATTGGCAGATTGGAAGGACTATTTTGCAGAGAGCTCATCCCTATTGGATATGTTTCTGCATCATAACGATGAACTTTTGAAAAAAGTATTTCTTTCTTTACAGCCTGTGTGACGAATGGTAGCATCCCCTATCTGTTAATGATTATCGGTTTTTGTTATGACAAAACACTTCCAGATGTTTAGTGCTGTTTTGTAGCTCCGATACAGGTTTTAGGCAGTGGGTTACTCTTGTTAATCTAAAATGGGTGGTTAGTGGGCTGTTAGTTAAGCTGTCTCTGACTGAGGGAGCATCCTGTTCGTCCCGTGGAGGAGATGGGCTATGGTATGAAGATAGGTGAGCACATCATTGCCTTCTGCCCACAGCACAACTCCTGCTCATCTCAAAGGGAGCTTCATACAACAGGCAAAGGCAAAGCCTCATCTTTTGCTGCAGAAGGTAATGTACTGTTTATTATTCTTTCACTTTGTTAGGGCTTGATTCAGCAGAACTCAGCAGGAGTGATTACTCTTCCCTTCCTTCCCATTTTCCTTTCTCTGTTTCTGCTCCACTTCCTTCTTGGCATTTCTCCTTTCTTCGTCCTCTTCCTTCCAGCAATTCCAAACCCAGCCTCAACTGCATCTTGGCTTCATTTCTATTCCTCTCCATCTGCTGAAATGTATTCATGCATTATGTATCAAATGTTGACATCTATAATGATGTCAATAAGGTTTTGAGTCAAAACCTGTATGGAAACAAGAAGTTGGGGCAGCATTTACCTCTGTCATCAGTGTTGTTTCAGGCTATTTTCAGACTCAAGGACGGAAACACTGCACAGTTGGCTCATACTAGGAAGATCTCCCGAACAACCATGATGGGTAGGAACATTTTTTTCTTCTTTAACGGCAGTTTAAATGCCAAAGAGTATGGTGATTCTGTGTGAGTAATTCGTAAAGCAAGGGCACAGAGTGTTTCAAGAATCCTGTATGGAAGTAAACACGTGCAACTGCAGTAAGTGAATGTGTAGGTCTTTGGAAACATCCACATCTACACATATGCATGATTGGGAGTGGGGTGGGGGGCTTAAAACTGCAATTCCACAGAAGTTTGGTATGATCTCAGATGGGGCTGCCTTCCACCTTTCCTTAGGTGCACTCTCCCAGGCTCCACTGACATTTGTGAGCCAGTTAAGGGAGAGAAACTAGCAACTCATTTTATCAAAAAAAAAAAAAAAAGGGAAACATTTTCTTCCAGTTTAGTTCTCTGAACCAACTCACTGCAGTGTGTCGTGCCACTGTGAGGGAGAGCCAGAAAATCCAGCCAGTGGTGTTGTGGGGCAGAGGGACAGGTAGTCAAGAGGTAGCAGCAACCTACGTCCGCTTAGACTCTAGCAGAGCTGCAGCTTTGGTGGGGACTTTGCTGTATCCATAAAAGCACCAGAGGTCTGTCAAACTTGCTTCAGAAGTACTGTGGCATTAGGGATGCTTAAATTTACAGCCCTGTTTTCCATTTCTTGTCTTCAATGTATTGATTGCTACTCTTTCTCCAAGCTGTTTGCTATGCATCATACTTTCATTTTAGTAGAGGCCTTGGACATGTTTTGTCAGCTTTGGATATCTTGATAAGACAAATTTCGCCTGCTGTACAGATTTATTTGATTTATGTTTATGGGGTGCCCATATCTGGCTATTTGGATCTGAACTGCATATACACTGGAATAATTTGATTGCTGCTTCCATAGGTCTTCCAATTACAAGACACAATATTCAGATGGAGGCAAAATATGAAATAGGATCAGGCACAGGACCAGTCAATGCTTATTTTTCCCAAAATGAGATTTTTTTTTCTATGTCACCCAATACAAGGTTCAGCATTTGGAAGGAAGGGAACAAAAAAAATAGTAGAAATCATTAGGCTTGATTTCCTCTAGGTAAAAAACAACAGAAATGAACTGAAATTCTGCCTCTTGATTAATGTGATGAAGTAAGAACTGGACAAAGTAGATTAACAGGTAAATGCCTGAGTCTAGAAGGAAACAGAGATGAAAAGAAGTTAGAGAAGAGAAAAACCAATAGTTTTCTGAAGGCTTCAGCTTGCTAAATCCCTACACAAATGCTCAGCTAGGTGAACTATGTCCTCTCTACTCTTTGATCTTGGTCTGCAAATGATTCATGTCATTTAGTGTTCTGCTACACCAGTTTACCCGCCAGCTATTAGGGAGTCACAGAAATCAGTTACAGCTCCTCTTTTTGCATCCCACCCTTGTTTTTACTTCATTCAATTAACCTCCCAGCAGTGTATTTACAAATGGGAGAGAAGCACCAGCAAAATGGGTAAGAGCTTGCTCTCTGTATGCTCTCTGCCACCACAGCCTTTGTGTTTAAATGTTTTCTCTTGTGTTTGGTTCTTGCTGCTCCTCATCTTTTGCAGTATATCTCATTTTCTCTAATCATTTTACAGACACAGATGGAATCAAAGAACACTCTCCAGGGGAGAAACAACTTGTCTTCAGATCAAAAGTTCTGCTACGTTTGCTGTTAGAGGTCACCTACCCTGCACATTACATTCACAATTTATTTTTCAGTTGCTGTTTATTCACACAAAGTGGTTCAACCCATACATAATATCCTAAAAAATAGCCCTGGTCTTGAAACACACTAAGCTCGCTGAATGTTTCCCACTCCCATGAGAACTGAAGGTTCAAAGTAGCTCCCTGTGCTGTGCCTTAACTCTTCTGGTCAGAGCAGAATGGGAACGCTTTACCCTGATGCGTCTGCTTCCCACCTTTCCTGTTTGCTGACCATCCGCTGATGCGTACCAACCAGAGCAATGCATTTCTTCAGGTGTGTTCTCAGGGAGAGAAGAGCTCAGCAGCACTTTTTGATACGTAGAACTTAATGTATTTTCTTTCCACTCAGCGGTATCTATAGGAAAAGTAAACCTGTTACTGCAGGTGTAAGGGATACGGGAGCCATTAAGAATTGCCTATTCATTCACTGCTCCGTATCATTGACACTCACGGCCTGGAGAGGGACCGGTGGATGTTGCCCTCCTCTTCCCACGGGACAAGAATTAGCCAAAAGCAGGCAAGATCACACAAGGAGCAACAAGCACTACTGACTGAAATGTCCAGTAAATTACCTCTTTCTGAAGAGGTGGGCATGGTGTAGCCACATCAAAAAACTTGTCTTCTTTCAGGTGGGTAATTTCCTTGTTCACAGACCCTTCATGATGGCAGGTAATAAGGTCTGTTCCAGGAACAATAATTGCTCTATGACATTAGAGATCAGTTTGCAGGGATCTGTCTTAGGTTACCTTTTTCTCATTCTTGAAATCATTAGCTGACAAGTTCTTCCTAGGCAAATATTTTATCTCTGATGAAAGCAAATCTCCCTCTAACCTCAGTGCTTGAAGGCTTCAGAAGCAAGTCCTGCATACACCTTTCCTTCCATCCTAACTCTCCTTCTGTACTTGTGTGCATGATCCTAGGAGCCATGAGAACAAAGCCATGAAGGCCAACTGGTGCAGTCCTGTTAAAAGTCCTGTTGTAGTTTAATGGGATGAGTATCCTACACTTAACTGCTTGAGATGCGGTTTATATGTAGTTCGAAAAGGTCTTTCTTTTTCTTTAGTCCACAGAGCCCCAGTGAGGAGGAGGGAGCTATTTATTACCCTTCAAAAGGGAAAAAGTTAAATCTGATGTGATTTTTCATCAGAATCTGGTGCCCTCGATCACTGCAAAGGGGTTATTACTTCTTGGGTACTCCCACTGACATCAGTGGGACCACTTGCGGAGCAGATTACCCTTCACTCTGAAGGAGGAAAGCTATAATCTAGCATGTGTGTCAGCCTGGAATTCCAAAGCCTGAAAGACCGTTGGCTCTTGAGAGGGTCAACAACCATCAGTGTCCCTGAAGTCAGAGAACTGAGGGTGGAAAGCAAGCCTAGGAGATTTCCTGGAATTTTTCATCTAGATCTTCAGGAACAACTTCCTGTAGCTATCCAGTCAAAGGCTATGGGAATCTTTGCAGGAGAATTCCTCATCCAGCCCCTCAGTAAAGCAGCATGGGCCTTCGTGGGAGACTGCGTTTTGTATCAATCACAGGAGTTTTCAGTTTAAACATCTCATTCTGGTACATGTGACATCCATGACTTTTCATTGGCTACAGTCTGACCTGCGGTACCATCCCAGGATGATAATGTGCCTGCCTTACAATGGAGGTGAAGCTGCTTCTCTCGGAAGGTGAATTCGGAAATGTAGCCAACCTACATGTGACTCACAGGAAGGAGTGTATTACCTAGTTTCCCTTTATTATTTATAGTCACTGGGATCCTTTAAAGCTGTGAAGCTGCACAAATGTTTGCAAAACTGGAGCTGTATTCTTTTAACCCATACAGTACCTGGAAACACAATACAACATTGCATAATAGACACCTGAGGGTGTTGTCATGGGGGAGAAGGCAATGTGAGGTGATTTCAAAAGGAATCAGAAGTGTTCAGTCATAAAGCTAATATTTGGCAAGGGAAAAGTGACATGTCTACAGACAACACAAAAGGTGTTTTCGTAGGGTGGTGAATGGAGAAGGATATAAGGCAGCTGTGCCAATTGGCAGAATGAACAAATGAGAAAATAAACCGCTCACAGGAATTTTACATGGCAATGCATAGTCTAGTGGGATGTATTCTCAGCTCGTGTAGGCTGGAATACCTTGATTACAGCCAATGAAGTCAGTAAGTCTAGCTAAGGACGTGGAGACACAAGTTTTCTTTATTAAGCCTATTCGGGTGAGATGCACTTTGCTGCTTTCAATGCTGTTTGTTTTCCCCTCGTAATACACTTGAGGGCCAAATATGGCTTAGAAAGGTTGTCAATCGGTTTATAACTCCCAACCCTACCAGCATCATTGCTGCCTCTTTCAGACCCAACACAAGGAAAAGCTCTGCAATGTGCAACAAACACCACTCTCTGGACCGAAACAAGCTGTCCATGGTGGGCAGCAGTAACAAATGGCAGACAGGAATAGACTACAGCCTCGAAATCAGCCTTCTGGGATTGCCCGCTCTCACCACCCTACAGCCCAGGACTGGCTGGACCAGGGGTGCTGGGCACTCGGCACTCCTAGAGAGAAGTTATCTCCTCTGCATACCAGCTGCTTCTGCTTCTCCATTGTTTCCAGAGGAGGTTGGAATGAGCAATCACAAATCTGTGCACATACCGGCCAATCTGTTGTCCCATTCTATCCCTAGATCTGCCCTGACTACGTCTGATGCAGCAGTGAAGTCAGACACAGTGAAGTGCATTCAAAGCCTGTGAGCAATTTTAAAAGAAAGGCAAAGCCTTCAACAAGAAGGAATTATAAGAGCACTAAAATTGTGTACTATAGCATGTATAATGTACAGACCTGCTTGTGACAAAAACAACCAATTCATATACAACACTGACTTGCAGAACAACACCAGATTTAAGCACAAAACCATTTCTAGGGAACCAGAGGGCTCCGGTGACGTTTTGCATGCTTCTCTCGTATTTTCCTTTGGCAGTACAAATACAAGAGAAGAATGGAGCACCTGATTTGGTTTTCCCTCCAACTCATTTTCCTGGACCTGTCCAAGTCAGAATCCGCCACAGGTGAGGTTCTGTAGCAATGACAGCTACATCAGACCTCGGGGTAAATGGATAGAGAGAGTCTTGTGGTGGCTCAGAAAGTTCACTGTTCTCCAAGTGAGTCATTCTGTTATTTCTTCCCTCAGATCACAACTGGCATCTCTTGAGTTATTCTCTATACTTTTTATCGATCGTCAAATGCCCTTTAGCCTTGTAGACAACACCAAATAAATGTGACCCTGTCATATTATGGGTTAAGAGGAAGAGCCTAGAGGAAAAGTAGAGATTGACCTAAGTACAGCACCGTCCAGCTCATGTATTCAACTAAGCTCAGGCAAGCCACCTGAGATAGTTATAAAATTAAATGCTCAGCTCTTTTCTTTTTTCCTTCATTTTTTTCCATTTGTCTTTCGATTGTTAACTGTTCAGAGTAGTCACTCATACTTGTTTCACTAAACAGGAGTACTTTGGAGCCAAGTACTGCCTCTTCTGGGTGACTTTTCCTGAACAGTTCCACTCCTGAGCACTGCAATTCATGAATTGAAGCTTCATGAGTCCTCTCTAGATACAAGATATCCTAATTTCTGAAAATGTGGACAGTGGCTGATTTTTTTGGGGCATGGTGAGCACCTCTCTTGTCTCTTCTTCACTATAGGTATGACCATAAGAGCACAAATGTTAACAACCTGTTAGTTTTCCATCATTTTCCTGCAACTCCCTCAGAGCTCATCAGGGCATCTATTTTCTGATTCTATTTTCTGATTAGGGCACTAATGAGTTATTTTTCTGACTTGACAGTGAAAAGAAGCACAGGGATAAACTATGAAGCCAACTAAAGGTTGGCATCCTCCACTTAACCTTATCTGATGTAGTTAGTTAGGCTCTGTCTATAGTCAGTGGTCAGTGATAGGGATCTTCCAAAAGCAGTTCAACCTACCCAGCTTACGCTCCTTTTTTAGGATGTGATAATTGCCCCCAGTTGTGGCCAGTCTCCACTGACTATAGAGGTAGGCTTTGTACCGAGGTTAGCTTAGATGCTAACCTAGAAGGCTAAATTTAGGTAAAAGGAATGCCCTCCTACATGACAACATTTTGGTAGTACTTCAGGCATGATCACCATAGACTACACCCATCTTGTCCCCTGTAATCCCTCATTTGGTATTGCAACCTCCCTTTCTTGGGCACTGCCTTTCTCCACTGACACCGTAAGAAGTTAAAGGTTGGTTGTTCTGGATCACAGCAGTCAAAGCTTGTCATTCCTTTCTTCCCTTCAAATACCAGGGCTGTCAAACTTTACTTCTGAGGTAGCATTTAAACTGCAAAATAGCTTTCATTTCGTATTTATACATACATTTCTTTGCCTCTGCTCAAGCTGCCTCAATGTCAGGTTTTGGCAACCAAGGCACAAAAGATCCGGGTGGTACTGGGACTGGAAGAGGGTGCTGTCTCACAAGAGAAGTCAGGAGTGTCGTGGGTGTAAGTCAAGCTCCTGGGAGGTAATGAGGAGACTTGATGAACCAGGGTCACTAATTCTGCTGGCACATGGTGAAGCAGGGATGGGTGTTACCAGCACTCGGAGACAGATTTGCAACATATATCTAATTGCAAGACACCCAGCTTTCATTTGCCATTGAGAGGGACCCTGCATAATGGGGTGGACCCTCAACAGATGATTTTCATCCATCTTAAAGACTGTAACAGCCTATATTATTTGTGGGTTTAATCTTTATGGCCTGATTTTCAGAGACAGCTCTCACCCCCAGCCCCAGTGCCTCTAACTGTCCTTTTGGGGATTTACTTCCTGTGAATTCTTAACTAACATAAATTGCCCTGTTGATTACACAGGGGGAATATTCCTGTATATAAGAGCTGTGGAATTGGACTCTTGAGGGTTAAGATTACCCTGGCTATGATCAGCTTTCCTGTTTGGTCAGCATCCAACAAACTGAAGACAAGCAGAGCATCAGCGTACAATATACAATTACATTTCTGACACATCGCATCTTGCTGTGCCATCTCTTCTTAAATCAGAACCTGTTTTCACTCTTATAATTTAATAGAGCATGTTATGAATCCTCGAATAGAAAGCATTTCTTCTAAACTGGACTAAAAATAGTTTTTCTTCCAGGGTGAGCTCATGGCTTTTTACTTTATCTTATGGTCAGTTGGCTTCCCCTTCACACACACACATATTTTATGAAAAGGATTCATATAAAAGAGATCTCTAAATTATTCATTTACTTTGTTTTTTATTTTACTTTACCAGTTTCCTGTTAGAAGTGTTCTCAGAAAAGTTGTCTGTTGCGCAAATGCACATTTTTGCAGCACCTATTCTTATACATACTCAAACATAGTCAAGTATATACTCTTACGCTCTTCATTTGAAAAGCAGTAGCTTAATGGGTGCTGAGGAAGAGTTTAATTTGCATACTTTTGTCACCTTTGGGTTTTGCTAGTCTCTGTGACTGTAAATTTGCACAAGTTGTATAAATTTGTTGGTCAGACATAACATAAGGCCCAATTCTAGGTAAAAACTGGGCCCTGTTCCTACTGAGTCAGGTACCCAGAGCGAGGTTGTGGGAAAAGCTCTAGTTTTGATTTTTCAGAGTAGCTCCAAAACAGAGTAGCTTCAAGGCTGTGTTACGTTATCTTCTGCTTTCCAAGGTTTTCTGTTAACTCTGGGAAATGGACATCTGCTGGGAACACTGTGTACAACTCCTGGTCAGCTGCCTGGCCTCTTCAGGCTCCACTTATGTCTTAAATCCCTTTACCCCCATTGCCCCTGTGATTGCCAGGTATGATAACAGTGTTTTCAGCCACTCATCGAAAGAGAACTAAATGAAAAAAAGGAAATAAAAACTGGAGTCTGCATTTTGGTGCTGTGGAGTTGAAGATAATTATTCCTGTGCAAGTTTTAAGAAGTTGGGTGGGATTGTCTTCTTTGATCCACCATTAACAAAAAACTTCTGCACAATACAGTCCTAATTATTCAGCTTAGTGGCATCATTCATACATGTGCAGTTTACTATTCCTCTTCATTTTTCTTTCGAGCATTTCTAGCAACACTAGGCATAAGTAATCCATCAATCACATCTCATGGTAGCTCAGTAACTTCTTTATACTGTATAGGTTGGATCAGAATGAGGTAGCCAGAAGTATTTATTATTTATGGTAACTTCCGCTCATTTTCCAAAGTGTACAGGGATTAAAGTTGTCCTTTATAAAATACATATTAACAGGAAGAGCACACTAAGCTGGAGATAGTTTACATCAATTCTGATCTGGAATGTGAGTTAGGGTGGTCTTACCTCTTGGCAACTTCACCCATAAAAGTTTGCTTGAGTTCAGTCAGGTTTCTTGTCCCAACACGGATTGTCCATTTTTATGCTTACACATTACAGCAGAAAACCGGGGCATTCCAGTAGGCCAATGTTCATGATGCATTTTAGAGAGCTGTATTTCTGGGACAAAGGTTCTCTGCCATAGCAGTCAAAACTAAAATTGGTTAAGGATGGCAAGAAGGGAATTCACATTCCCAAAGTTCAATCAAATAAGAAAGCCTTGTTCATACTGCCTCATTAGCCCAGCATTGGCTTGTGGGACCGTGTGCCACCTCGGCCCGTGTTTGCTCATGAGAGCTGTGACTGATTACCAACAATGATGTGACTGATTGCTCTGAAGGCCTGAAGAGACTTGCAAGGGGATTAACACTGGAGAACAGAAAATGCTTTTGGCACAAGTGACCTCATTAGAATAGATTTATTTATGGAAAGAAGACAAATTGGAAGGTGTCATTTATATTCCAAGGAAAATCTCTTTGTGATAGTTTGCTTCAAGAGCACACGATGGTTAACATACTCACTCTGTTAGGGATATTCAGGGCCAACGTATTAAATGTGGTGGTGAAAATGAATAAGGAGATTTGGGGGAAAAAAAAGAAAGATAAATAAGAGCTAAGATTAGATAGCATGTGTGTTAGAAGCAGCATCTGTTGACTCAAAAAGTTGTAACATTGGTTAAAGAGATTCTGAGCTTGTTTGCAGGAGGATAGAATTTCAACAGAGTTGCAGAAGTCTGAAATACTAGAGTGACATTAAGACAACTTGACTACACCTCACCAGGTTCACAAAACATTTGTTACCATGTCCAGAAACCTGCTGAACAACCAGATTGAAGTATTTCCTCCCGCTACTAGCCCACTATGACTGGAAAAGAGAAAAAGGAAGTCAAAGTATGGTGTCCGGTGCAGTCTAGCTGGGTAGCCGAAAAGACATCGGACAAGTGGCAGGAATTCAGCCATGGATGCCTTTGTCTCTTAGTCAAAGGGAAAATAATGGGAGGAGATGTCCTGTTGCACTACTGCACAGTAACTTGTTTGTGTACTTTGCACTTGAAACAAGAGTTCTGATCTTGATCTACAGGGTAATCCTGGTCTCCAAAGAGACCAACACAGAGGGGATAAGCACTGAGCACTTCAAAAATCTAAACCCTGCAAAACAATTAAGATCATGTCTAATTTCATAACATTGCAATAGAGCTAGTCTGTCAGCACCACAATTAACAACATGTAAGTGCAAAAACAAGAGTCTGTTTCAACTCTGCTGAGCAATCCATCACCATAGTCACAGTCAGAAATATCTCAGGAGGTGAGGGCAATAAAGCTGATCCAACAGCTTGAAGCTCCCTTAACATGAGCAGGAACTTCAGAAGGTGCTGATGTACTTGGGCCATTGGACTGCTCTTAACATTAAGAACATAGGTCTCCTTTTAAGGAAGACCCTTTGAAACTTAAGAGCTGCGTTTCATAGAAACATCCCACCTAACATGAGGAGATCGGTGCAGACCATAAATGTCAGCGTTATAATCTTAACTCTGCCTCTTGGTCCATCACACTACCAGTGTGGCAGGGCACACTTTAGGATAAGCGGCTGGCAGAAAGTAAACCCTGGAAAACCTATAGCTTCCGTTGCCGTGTATCTTAGGGTATTTCTGCATCTCTCAAGTCCCTCCCAGGCTGGTGCTGTTCCCCACCCTCCGTCTAAAGCAGCAGTCTTTCTCTTCTGATACCTCTGCTTTCCTGTGGAGTCCGAGGGAGGGAAAATTCTGCTACTGCTCTGTGAATCCCCTAGGTATTCTGAGAAAGACTTTTATCAAATTTACTATCAGCTAAGCATTACCTGGTTCAGGTAGTTCCTGGGGGCTATGGGAGGTGACAGTTTAGAGAACAGCCATGCTTCTGCTACCGTAAGACTCTATCTTTTTTCTGCTCCAACAGGCAGCAGGAAGGTGGCACAAATGTTCTCCTTTCACTGTTGTTAAACTATGACCAAGAATGCTACAACTGTAAATTCATCAGCTTAATCAATATTAACAGTAATTGCAAGAATAATTTCTGCAGGTTAAATAGGAAATGTTTTCACTTCAGATGTAGGCCAGCACTTCAGTTGATACCAGTTGGTTGTTCATCATTTTGTCATATTTTAATTCTCTGTTGCAATTGGGTTACATTTTTTGAAAAGAAAAAAAAAAACCCCAAACTAGAATGTCCCCCTGTTCTTAGTGGGGAGTATTTTGCTGTATGGCTCAGGCCGTTTGAATGTACGTATAGCCTACCTGAACAGTAAGAGCCTTAACAGAAGAACTATGCACAGCTCCTCATCCACCATGAATGAAGTTATGGTTAACCAATACCTGAGCACTGTATCATAAAGCATGTGCTGATTTTGACTCTTTATAGACTGCAGATCCCCATTATTTGGGGAAAAAAAAGAAAGTTTATGTAGGTGACTATCTCCGTTAATTAAGCTATTCAAATCCAATTAGCTTTTTCCAGAGGGCACTTTATCTCATTACAGTTCTTTCAAACAATAAAACAAACAAGCCAAAACTACAAACCCAATCTCACTGTTCCCACTGTCACGACGCGTTAATGTCCTGCTCTCCAGAAAGTGAGCAGTGATGCTAACGCTTCTGGTCAGGCATGCTCTTTGCCTTCACCTAAGGGTGGGGGGAGCAGCTCTGCTGTTCATTAGAGACACTCATCACTGTCACAAGAGAATGGCGTGTGTTCACACCTCTCAGCCTACACAACAGCAATGGCCCACCATGACCCTCATCTTCCAGCAGCATTCCATATTCTCATATTCCTGCATATTCCAGCTTCTGCTTCTGAATGTAACTTGCCTTTGTAGGCAATCCCAAGCCTGGCTACTGCGTTTGAAGGAGAGGCCAAAGTTGTGCTCTTGACTCAAACAGCACTGCCTATATGCTGATAGCATAGCACATGTGTGAGGATTTCCAGGACTCGGGTCCAGCATAGTTGTTTCTCACGCAGGATTTCACCCAGCCATGTGGAAGTGAGAGGCTACCACACACCAACTTGTTTTGCCATCTGGACACTGCTGGAAGCATTTTGCTTCTCATAAACAGATTGAGATCATCTTTCCTCATTAGCTAGGTCATTGAATGGCTAGCCAAGTTATCATGCCATGTTATGACACACACATTTCAATGCTTAATCACTTCTGACCAATAGCCTTCGAATTATGAAAATAAGGACAGATCCCTAATTTTTAGGTTTCTCGGCTGAAACATGCCCCAAACTCGAGTTCAGTGCTACTTGGCAGAGTGAACAAGCACCAGGTCATTTACTCAACACTGATACTCACTGGCAGCTCTAAGAGAAATGATCAGATGTTCCTGTTCATTTCTTGCCACCTTTCAGGACTCTAGCGGGTGATTGTCATCCAAGAGATGACTCGTAAAACCAGAAAGAAGGAGAAATAAAGGCCAGATATGCTGGGGAGCCCGTGAGACCAGAGAACAAGTTGTTCTACCAGTGACTCAGAAGCAACCTCCTCCCTTAGGAGGCATTAGAAGGTTTTTTTTTTAGAGGACAGGATTTGTATTAATAGGAGACTTGATGGATATAAATAATTATATTGCCCTTCGGGAACTTGCGTAGTGAAGAAAGCCCATCCAAATGATCTGTGAGTGCTCGTGAAAATTGATAGCCCCTGGACTGAAGCAATGTAAGCCTTGGCGAGTTAGATCTCTAGCTCTTTTGTCCGTAGCAGGTGCAGCTGCTGGCATGCAGGTGGGACTCAGTAATTGCCAGGGATGGAGCAAACTGAGAATTGGGTTCAAAACTGAACATCACCAGCAAGCCTGAGAGAGAGAAAAGAAATATGCTAATGTGGTTTTAAATGAGGGGGTTTCAAAACACTGTTAGTGCCATCAAAAAAGACAATTTGACACACAACTCTCCTCCTCTGGTCTCTGAGGCAAAGCCTTTGTGTCTGTAATGTTATATTTTAACGTATCGGATCCTGCAGTAGTGCAAAATCGCCTGCCATGACCCTCCCTTTGTCCTGCCCTTTTTCCACAACTGGTGAAATTCAACCTATATGGATAAGCAGTGATTTAGAGATGGGATCTGTGTAATCCTGGTTTCCTTCAGTGCATGGACTCAGAAGGAACAGCATCGTAGACCTTGTTACTTTATCAGATGACTTAGGTGGAAGCTGGGAGTGCTGGGGAGAGCATGGCTGGAGGCAGTTGAGGGGAAATAGGACACAAAGCTGTAGGAGTTCAATATCCATTTGTTCTGTTGCTCATAGACCAACGTGCTTATCTGAGACAACACTTGCAGCAAGCTTCCGCACCAGGTTCTGCTCTGTGATGTAGGCGAGACCTAACAGCAGAATTCCGCTGTGACAGTTGGATGGTTAAACGGGTTTTGTTTCAGGAACTAGGGGAAGTATGACAAGCATTATTATGATTAATTGGTGGTGTTACACTGCCCGTTTCCTAGATGTG
Organism: Eurypyga helias; assembly: GCF_000690775.1. Lineage (NCBI taxonomy): Eukaryota > Metazoa > Chordata > Aves > Eurypygiformes > Eurypygidae > Eurypyga > Eurypyga helias. Next base: position 29,798 of record NW_010257439.1, read on the forward strand.
TTGTAGGTAATTTTAGCCAATGCACTAACTGTGCAGTCACGTGAAAACACACCAGTCTATGAGGAACGTGCACGGATACAAACTGGGCACGTGAATTTTAGATGTCTGCAGAAGTGGCTAACTGATTCTCTTTAAGGACCCTCTCCTGTGCTCTCTTCTGCCCTCCAGGTCACAGATATGTCTCTAGATGCCTGTGTCCAAACTTTAGCCCCTCCAGTTACTAATTTTGACTGGCTCTGTGGGATGTTTGCAGGGTATCCTGAAAGCACTATCTTATGCTCTAGCTGTTCTTTGCCCCGAGCTAACTGGCTGTTGAAAGTACTGCTCAGGAACCCAGAATCCCCACTGAATACATGTCCCAGTGCTGCTGAGATCTTGATAATCAGGTTGTGACACTGAGGAAATCGTTGCAAGACAGAGTCTCGGTGTTAGTGACATGTCCATGCAGCACATACCCAGGATCCAGTACAGACAGCATTTGCAGAAGCTGGGTTATGCAACTCTACAGAGCCCAAGATTACCGTCCTGGGAGGAGAGCAGAAATAACAAGCGTCAGACATGCAATCATTTTGGCTGAGCCCTGAATCCTTCATTCATTCCAATGACAACTTTAAGAATGACTAAATGAAAGGTTTGCTTTTGAAATGCAGCAATTACTGCTGATTTGAAGGAATGGTAGCAAGATTGATAAACTTGCCAGCTGCTGTTTAGCTGGCCTCTCAGGGAGATTGTAACACTGGCCTGGGGGAAACCCCTCTTTTCCCATACTAATGATTAGGCTGAGCTCCTGGGTGATGCTACAAAGGTTGCCTCCTAAGCATGCGACGGTGCTGCAGTCACCAACAAACAGGAGTTGCTGGGTGATGTCTTCAGTGACCCTTGCAGCTGGATCTCACCAGCTGTGGGTGAACCAGTGGCTACCATCACTGTTTGTCACGGTCTGAGAAGGACAAGGCAGGATGACTGGAAACAGGGAGATTGAATAAGGAGATGACTGCCTGGTTCTGTCTGACACCGAAAACCTGCTGCTTTGCCAACGTTCATGTTCCTACAGCACATATTACTGTGTCCGTTGTCATGGTTCTTACAGGTGCTCAGGCTAAAATCGACTGCTACAGCCGTCTGGTCTGAACGGCCACAAACCTGGGCCACAGGGCTTAACTTACAACCTTGCCCCTGCTAAGCTGGTCCGGGCTGCCATTCCTGTGGGGTGAGAGCACACCGGGACAGTCCTCATGGTGACTTTCTTCTCCAGCTGGTGTACATCGGCGTGGGAAAGCAATCAGACCCAGGATTCCTCATCAAGTCCCCAGTTGGGGTAACACACCATACAGGTACTAAGCAGTCTGCATGTGGTGGTCTTTTCGTCTGACTTCATGTTTTGCATCTCAGAGTGGTGGGGCCGGTCAAGGGGGGAGTCATCTCACCCGACATCAGATGTCTCCGTCTGAGCTGGCCTTTACCATCAGTGGAGTAGGTACTGGCGAGGCGTGAGTCATCTGCCCTCTTGTAGGTGTCTGCATTGGCCTGAGATGATTCACACTCTTCCCAATGACTGCAAAGGAAATTCAAACGTCAAGCACAGGTAAAGGCACATATTCTAAGCCTAAAGTTAGATAAGTTGAATGTTATTCTTAATATCTTGAGGTGTGTCAGTGGCCCAGTCTCACTCCTCATCTGTCATTTCTAAATAAAACAATACATATGCCTTGAGGATGATGTGTCTAATTTCCACCTACTGAAGTGGGCACTCTCAAACTGGAAATAGCCCAGTTTCAAATGAAGTGTTTAAAACACCTTATAGAAATCCCTCCTGTCCCTGGCTTCTATCTAGCCAGCTTCTATCTTTTGCTGCTGTTTTACTGTCACGTCTTCCTATTATTTTTAAAATCATACTTCTCCAGCTTCTACTCCCGGTGAGCCGCTGAGAGATGAAACAAAGCGTGCAAGGAGTGGACACAGCAAAGAGAGAAGCTAAGACATACCACCAATTCTGCCAGCTGTATGAAATACAGTGATTACCCAAAGGACTTTTTTTCACTCTAGTCTCTTTTTATTTTTTAAAAACAAATGGTAGTTACTTATGACAGCAATACAGACTTCTCCAACAGAGTGCTCTTAGTGGGCAGTGTCCCTTTAAATTAGATTTTTCTAATCGAATAACTAACTTCATCAAGCAGCTAAAGTCAATGCTTTGTATTAGACATGGACACAAACACATTAAGGCCTTATTATTCAAGCACGCACCTCCCTTCAGCTTTTATCTCCCCTCAAGGGTTTTCGTAGGAAAGCAGGCATTTTTTTTTTTTTTTAATTAGCCCTTCTGCCCTGGAGTCTTCTATTTGATTTTCCAGTATCCAGGGAAGCTTTTTTTTTTTAATAACTACTCAATCCTTGAATAGAAAATGTTGCCTTTTAGTTCTTCATTACCAGTGATAATAAAGCTTCGTGGAAGACATTCTGATAGTGCAGAGGCAGAAGTGCACAAAGGCAAAGCAACACTTCAAAGGGGCATTAGCTCTGATATTGGAATCTCATTTATCTAACTCGCTCCAAATGGGCAAGTTAGTGGTTCATGGGGGGGAGGCAGTTCGCACGTCTATATGAAGTAGCATGAAG